>NW_021637684.1:0-280847 GCF_004799145.2 Neltuma alba | reverse complement strand
GGAGCAAGACAAGGAGATGGAGTTGAGACCCAACACTGAACATAGCTTAGAGGAAGACGTGATGGAACTACCAGAGCAGAGAATGAAGGAGGAGAGTGAGAAATTCTTTTTATGAGAATAATTATTATGCTTTAACAGTCCCTTACTAGCCACCTATAAGTATGATACATAAGTAATAAGCAGATCTAGGAGCTTATCAACTCATGCTTATAAATCCGGCTTTTTTTTTTTTTGATATATATAAATCCGGCTTTTAACTCCTAAGAAGGATTGGATAAAGCTCATCCAAACAAAGCCAATATAAAAACTACCTGACCAGAGCACATCCACCATTATTATATCGAAATTAAAAAAATTTAAAATTTATTAACTATCTTTGAAATTAAATAAGTTTTTAATTTTATCGACTAAAGTAGCTAGGATGCAAATCCTATATATATAGCGATAACTTAACAACAATAATTGTATTGTGGGAAATAACGTTGTGTTTTCATTTTGGCTCCCCAGGCATCTTGCTCGTCTGCTTAAAAATTTTCATAGCCCCCCTTTTAAAGGAAGAAAATGAATCACAAACGGGGATAATATGTGTCTATATATAGCCAATCTTTTGCATTAATAACTAATTAAAATACTAATGTTACAAGCCATACACTAACATACTCACTGTGTTTACTACATAACATAATTCAGAAGGGCGACCATAGGACAACCAACTAAGAATAGACCAAAGCACAGAGTTCAACGAACCTGATGACAACAAAGAAAGCCACACATGAAGAAAAAGAAAATAAGACAGACAGACAGCAATATAATGACCAAGAAAACTAAGCTTAATTATTATTAATACAAGCTAAATATTCTTCTGTATATGTAATCAGTGACGATGATGTCCTTGTCCAGGGCTCGGACCACTCTTGTCACCAACTGCCAATCTTGCTGGAATCTCATCTTTCTTAACTACTCTAGAACCTTCCATAACTGATCTCCCCATAAAGATGCCTTCTGCAGGCTCTTCAATAACTTCTGTATGCTTCTCCAGTGTGTTAAGTGGCCTTGCCATCACAGGAACGAGACACAGCTTCCAGAAGAAGAGAATGAGTAGAATTAAAAATAATGGCATGGATGGGATTGATCTTCCCGCCATGATATATATATATATATATATGCGCTTAGTAAATACTAAGACTTAAGTGAAGAGGCCTGTTTTAGTTAAGAATGTTTGAGAGTACTAGCATGAGAAGAGTGTGTTGTGTGTACTTGTATTTATATATGGTGTTCTTAAACAGTGACTACCTTGTTGAAGAATACCTAACCACAGATATGCATTTAGTTGTAAAGGAAAAGAACCTATATGCGATTTAATAAGTTATGGTTCTAGATATAGGTCAACTGTGACTTAATTTGTTAATTTATTGATTCTCTGATCAATCTGCTACTAGTGTCACATGAACAAATCCATATCATCATAAGAAAATAAAGCTTATGTGTAAAGAGACGTGAGATGCTTGTTTGGCCAACCTCCAGGGAAAAGATCCATATGGCAATACAAAACGAAAGGGATTGCGTCAACACAAAAGTTTGATTGATTGAGTACAAATTTGTGGAGAAAAATTAAGTTGCTTGATCTGAATAATTGAAGTTATCTTGTACGACTCTTCCATGGAGAAAGTTCATATATAATAACAGGATGAACTATAGTGCTTCATATGTTGGATGAAGTGGATCTTAATTAAACTTGGGCAAAAGTTCCCAAACTTCTGCAATTTGATTGTTGTTGTAGTGGAATTGTGTGTACGTGGAAATTTAGGATCCAACTGAAAAATTGTACGTACGAGAAAACGCATTATTTGAGACTATCACGCGACATTATTGAACTCGCTAAGTCAACTAGCCTCGTCCTTGTACTCAAGTCTGTCTGATAATGCATGCGTTGCACTGTATAATTAATACCTTTCCCAGTATCATGAAAACTTAAAAGTCAGCTTCTCTTTTTCCATATGATATACTATTTCTGATTCCTAATATAAGAACTCGTTTGACTTTTATTTTGATTCTAAATATAAAATTCTAATCCACTTTATCTCTCATATTTATCTATTTTTTTAAGATAGTTCTTGTAACAATAGTAGCTCTAACCAATACACTTGATTAATAAAGATATTTTAGAAAAAATACTCCTCCGGTCCTTAATATAGGACCCAATTCTTAAGTTGGTTTTGATCCTAAATATAAGACCCATTTCTCGTATTTATCAATTTTCTCTAAATTACCCCTATGAATACTCCCTCAACTATAATCAAGTAGAAGAGGGAGATGAGGTATTAGGAAAGATTATTATGGTATTTTAAGAAAAATGTGTCACTTTTCTTATAATTAACTAACTTACCTAACTTCCTTAATCTAATCAAATTAGTTAAATGGGTCTTATATTAAGGACCGGAGGAGTAATAATTATTTATTACAAATAATTAACTTAACTAATTTCTTTAATTTACTTAAATTAATCAATTAGCTCTTATATTAAGTACCGGATATAGTAATTAATTAAGCCACCTTTTAGAAGAAACATGACCTTTTCATAGCATATGAAAACCCAAGTATGTAAAACTATGATATTAAATTCGATCGTATTTTTCTTTAGTGCTATGCATAATGTATTACACTTTTGGGCATTGAGCAATGAGCAACTACAGCACGTAAGAATGGCTACACACACACACACACACACACATATTCTTTCGGAGGGATCGAGAAAATCAGTGTAATTGCTTGAAAGGTCCAAGTCACCCATTATATTTGTCTAGTAGATGCAGCAATAATAGTTTGCTCTTTGATCTGCTTCTCGACCAAACTCATGCAAGTTCACTGCATCCTTATAAACGCTGAATCAAGATTGTTATTCTAGAAATACTTTAAGATAGTTGAATTACCTAGATTTTAAAAATCTGTTTTTACTCGGTTGGAAATTATATGATTGCTGCTATAAATAAGCTTCACCTTTTTAGTTGATATACCCAAGATAAATCTATGTATATCTTTTGGAAAAATCTTGAAATAGATAATTCAACGGAAGAGAGACACAGAGAATTTCATAAAACCAAAAAGGTAGACCGAACCAAGTTAATGTATGGAGTTAAGGGTAGGAAAAGAAATGTTGGTAGAAATAGACGAAAAGTGGTATTTAAGTTAAAAATAAAAAAACAAAGTGTTTAATGGGACTGGAGCTCCTCAAAATTTGGAGAGAACAAATAAGTAATAAACACATATCACATTTTAACTCAACCTTAATGGCTAAGTTTATAAGTGCTTGAATATTACTTATTAAAATCTCATTTTATCCCATGTAAGTGTTATGAGTCCTGTATTGTTTCCTTGTAAGAAAGGCCTTATAAGACCTTGAGTTCTATAGTTTCAATAGCTTTTGGGATATGATTCTTCCAAGAACTTGTACTTTCTTAAACTAAGATTTTCTCATCAGCCAAAGGTGAAAGTCCGTATCCCAAGCTAAACTAAGCCCTTTAAACATACCCCATTCATCAGCTTAATAAACACTACAGTTACCAAGATAGCTAAAGAAGCCAACAATCCAGTGACCTTGGCTATCACGTAGAATCCCACCACAAGATGCTTGTTGTGCATTTTCTTCCTTCTTTAACACGAAACCCAACAAAATTGGTGGGTGTACACATACGTATAATAGCCGCTGAAGAGGCATACAAATCCCCAATTGAACTTTGAGGCCCAAAAATAATCAATTCAGATATCAGGCCCAAGAGGCCGAACTACCACAACACCATAAGCCTGTGTTAAAGAATCCTGCCAAATCAGGTTTTGCCCCAACATCATATCTAAAACATGCTATTGATGGCCGGTAAAAAAAAAACATTTTCAGAATCTTGTCTCTACGCAAACCTCCATCCAATTTCCATCTAGCCCAACGTTATAACATTGTCTTGGTTGAGCCTAGGTATTTATCGCGAATAGTAATAATGAAATCCTCCCACATTGCAAATTTCTCAAAAAAAACCTTTAGTGATGGCCATGAGATCCTCCATAACATTGTTATGTTTTAATTATTACCGTTATAATTCTATCAAATTTTATTTGACTATTCTATATCCCAAGGATTTTAAATTCTTCAGAGCTTACTCTTCCCATCCGTCAGAAAATTTGAACCAGAACTTGCAAGCAATTCTGTTTTTTCCTCCTCTAATGTGCAACTACTTCAAGTTAAACATAAATTCATTGATCGAATCTTTGGGAGATCCAAACCCACCAATGTATATGTGGTTACTTCGTTTTCCACATTCCACTTCGCTTTTTCAATAGTCAAAAACTTGGCCTATGATAGCGACGCAATCCTAATTAATAATCTAAAAGTAGACGTGCTTCTTGAGAATCATATCACAAATATGAATCCATTCAAATGGTTCGTCCTTAAAGAGCTGTTTGTTACTTCCAAGGAACTGAGGGTCAATGGATCGGGTGGATCATATAACAGTTTTCACAAGCAATATACATAAGCTCAAGATGTTTGATCTGTGCTGATTTAACCCCTTTAATATTATTGATGGGACCAGGTCTATTATAATAGGGTTTGAAATTATTATATATTTGTGCCCTTTTGTTTTTCTTTGCATTGTATCACATCAATTGTGATTGTTAAAAGAACTCCCGAGAGCGACCGAGTATGACAACTGACACAGACCTATTTATCAAAATGCTTCCAAATAAAGTCTAGCTTTTTCTTCTGTCAAAAAGTAAAACTTTTGCTTTGACTTTCAGAAAAATAGAGGCATAAATTAAAAGTCAAGTTGGAAACTAACTGTTTAATTCAACAAAAGTGTGCCCAGAAGAATCTAGGAGCATGCGTGCATATCGAATACGGATGGCTTTCACTTGAACCTCTCAATTCTTCGATATCGTGTATCGTGAAGATTAAGTTAGGAAAATAAAGACTTGTGCTGCTGTATGTTTTGTCAATTTGTGCTTTTATATATTACAATAAATAATCATGCGATGATAAGGAATATATATCTCGTACAGTCTGACGATGGAATGGTCTTTAAGCTTGAGTCTGTTGACATGGCAATCGATTTCGTTTGTTACATGGCCTAATCCTTCCCTTTCTGATTTCTTTTAGAATTGTTCTGATTAATTAATCTTCATTTTCATACTCTTTCCATGTTTAGTTATGAACCATCATTATTTATTTTTATGGGGGTTGAATATTAGATGCTTATAACTGACCAAACTGAACAAGAAATCAGGAAACCCACGTTCATGATTAAGAAAAAAGTCAGATTAAACCAAATATCAACTCTATTGCCCAAACCCCAAGAGGTAAATATAAACATACATATTATAAGCTATTTCATACATGTGATACTATCAAGTGATCAGTTTAAAGTACTATAAAATCATCCTATTTGAGGCATAATTGAGAATTAAATATGAGTAACTCTTCCAATTGAAATTCAATTTTAGGTTGCTACATTACAAGAGATTAGTCCCTTCTATTATACCTAATCCGCATTGGTCTAATTATTATTGTTAGGTGAATATCATTTTCATTAATCATTAGCACATACCTTCTTTCAAACCCATTGAGGAGTGCATGCATCTTGGTTGCTTTTCCTTCCTTTGAAGCATTATCTCCTTCCAATATAAAAAGACATAAACCGTCCTGTCATGTATCCATATACACAGTTAGTTATTACAAGCTTGATCTTCCAATTTGCTTCCTCTTTTGATGGTCTCTGCAGATTGAATAATAATGGGTAGGATTAAACTAGGATCTTACTCCCTCTGCTTTGTTATATTCTTGTGCCTTCATCATCATGAGTTGCTTTCTGGGGTCACTGCTGCTCGACCTCTCAAGATTTTGCAGTTGGAAACTTCAAATGAGAAGACGCGGACAAACCCTAGCATGGTTTTGTGGACAAGGAAGACGTCAGGGCCTAGCCGAGGAGGGAAGGGTCATGGATCTCAAGCTCGCCTCCTACTTAAAGACTCTGGTCCAAGTATTGGCATAGGACACTAGACATGCGTGTAATATGATGCTATGTACTATCTCCGGTCCTAATTATAAAGCCTCATATATAAACTAGAAATGAGGTCTTATAATTTAGACACCAGAGGTAGTACATATAAATATATATATATATATATATATATCATCCTTACCGGTGTCCAATCCAGGTGGTGATGATCTTTCCATCCGGATCAAAAGGTAGTATGGAGTTTTTTCAACTAAAAAAGGTATCAATTTAGAAGATATTTATATTCATATTATGGCCCCAAAGAAACAAGAAGATATTTATATCGTTATTACTTTTACAAGTTGTTATATGTATATATTTGTGATGTGATTAATTTATGGTCATAGGTGATATAAATTCTTTAAAAAACTGAGAATTAAGTGAAAAGATTGTCAGAATCAGAGTTAGAAAGCACAAATGATAAAATTGACTATTAACAGTGAATGATCAAATAAGTATGGCATATATTTGATCTTTGGAATTTGTGTACATATCCTTAGTCAACCCGTTAGAGCACATCACCACCCCTGATGATGGCACACCAAATACATGTTGTCCCAGAAAAAGGTGCAAGTGTAATGACATTAGACAAAATAATATAGAAGAAGAAACTTGCATTCTTGGTATGTATACTTCTTTCAATTAAATTAAAGTGAGTGGATTTTAAATTTAAAAATAAGATATTAAATAATAAGTGGGTGTCTGAGTAACATACTTTTGTTTTGTTAATGTGGGTCATACAGTGATTAATGGGGCATTTAAGTTTTTCCAATACTATCTTCGGTCTTTAATATAAAAGCTAGTTTGACATTTAACTTGATTCTAAATATAAGACTCCAGTCTATTTTGTTTCTTATATTTATCTATTTTTTTCAAAGTAATCCATGCAGTAATAGTTGCATATATAAAGGTTTTATCAAATAGTAGTTATAGCTAATACATATTATTAGCAAGAATATCCTAGAAAAAACAACATATATTTATTACAAATAACTAATTTAACAAACTTTTTTATTCAACTAACTCTTATGCTCCTCCAGTTCTTAATATAAGACATAATTCTTGAGTTAATTTTGGTCCTAAATATAAGACTTATTTTTTATATTTATCAATTTTTTCTAAATTATCCCTATGAAAACTCCCTCAACCATAATCAAGTAAAAGATGACAAGAGGATATTAAGGAAGATGATTATGGTGTTTTGGGATAAACATGTTATATTTTTATAATTAACTAATCTATCTAATATTTTTAATCTAATTAAATTAGTTAAATAGGTTTTATATTAAGAATCAGAATAGTATTATAAATATTAGATTAATGTTTAGGGGAAATTGCAAAAAAAGACCTTGGAATTGCAAAAACGCAGATAGGGACCCTTGACAACTTCACTATGGGTTTTGACAAGAATAATATGCCCTGAAGTTGTCAAAACCCATAGTGAAGTTGTCAAGGGTCCCTATCTGCGTTTTTGCAATTCTAAGGTCTTTTTTTGCAATTTTCCCTAATGTTTAGGAATACAATTGACACAAAAGGAAACGTGAGGCCCATTGTGTATGCCATGCAGTCATGGTCCAGAACCCCACAACGTGGACCATCAAAGCCGAGTTTACGCGTATTAAGCTCCAATATTGTCAAAAACATGCTTTAACGACTTCATGTGCTTTTATTAGGGGTAGAAAAATACATTTTTATCCGAAATTAACTTATAATTATGATTTTGAGGATAAATTTTTTTGTAATAGATTTGTAAGGTTGATTTTGACATAATCAAAAAACAAAATTGAAAAGTCAAAATTATTATTTTCTTTAAAAATATCAAAACACTCCTAAATTGAAGTTATGTATTTGAGATTGTATGTATAGCCATGAATCACAACGTCTTCCATGACACTCAGTATTCTTTTCTTTCTTTTTTTTTTTTTTAACAACCAATTAAAACGATATCAATATATCATTTACAAGACCGTTGGCAAAAAAAAAAAATCATTTACAAAACAAAACATAAACAAAGAGTTTATTAAAAGAAGAAAAAATGTGGATATGAAAAATTTTTATTTTTTCAATGTTTACTTCAGTAATAAACTAACAAGGACGAATATTATAATTATAAGAGCAGAATACTCTAACCTCTTTTACATTTTACTCTAATTACATCAACTTCTTCTATATTTTGAAAATATATACTTATGTCCAAATCGTTAATTCCTTTAATAATGTTCTAAAAAAATAATTTTTTTAATTAAAATTTATATTAAGATACTTTTTATTTACTAATTTACCCTTTGTAACATTAAATCCCTAAAATTTGGCTAAATAATTTTTTCCTTTTTCCTTAATTTTATTTTTTTATTTTTAAAAATAGCAAATTGTTTAGTGTTTTTATCATATTAGAATGAAAAATTAATTAATTTAATTAATGTAGATTTAAAAATTTTGAATTAAAATTTGATTAATTTTTTAAATAAATATGTGATAAAATAGATATGTTATAAATGTTTCTAACAAAATTTTTATTTTAAAATTTTAAATTATTAATTTAAATGATTTCTGTGGTCTCTCAAACTTAGACAATTTATATTATACGATGAAAAAATATTTACTTAATATATTTTTTATTATGCATTAAAAAAATTAAAATTATAAAGTTTTATAATATAATAAAAATTAATAGATTTTATTGTATATTAAAAATTTGAAAATACATGTATTAAAATTTTTTATCAAAAATTATTTTTTAGAAAATATAAATATTTATATAAATTTTATGTTAATGAAAGGTATTTTGGCTAAAATAAAAATTTAAAAGCTAAATTTAATGGTTACTTAACTATTAAATAGATAGAAATAAAATCTCAAATATCTATGAGGGGTTTGTATAATATGTATTTTAATTTTAAAAGAGATATATATATCTTCAAAATAAAAAAAATTCTGTAATTAAAATAAAATAGAAGAATAATTAGAGTATTTTACTCTAATTATAAATTTCTCAATCACTACCAGCAACAAGTCAACAACCTCACCAACGGCTCCCATACTTTTTTTTTTTTATTCGAAAAAGAAGCCAGGTCCATTAAGGTCGTACGTCCAGTACAAACGCGGTACCTTATTCCCTTTCGCCCTTCATTCTCTCTTTTTATGCCAAAATAAAATGCAAATTGGAAAGAACGATTCCCCTTCTCATTGATAGCTCAGCGATATTCGGATTCAATTCAATCCAAAGTTCCAAACTAAAATAGTTTACTCATTTTGTCCTAATCCTTAATCAAGTTAACAAGAGCACCTTGCTGAAACCACAACAATGGTTTAAAAAATATTACTTATTATATACTTAATATAATAGTTAATATAATAGTTGATTAACTAATTTGAGTAGATTAAAAATGTTAATCAACTGAAATGGTATGATATTTTTTTTTTCTAAAACAACCAAACATCTTTTCTAATTTTCTCCCTCCCTCTCCTAATTAATTATTAATTATTATTAGGAAATATTAATGGGCTCTATTCAGGAAAAATTAGTAAACGATAAAATAAGTCCTAAACATTTCACCCCAAAAAAAAAGGCTTACATATATAAGATTAATATTAAATCTCCAATTAATTTCTACATTAAATACCAAAGAAATATTGTTTAATACCATCCTTATTTCAAACATAAGACAATTTTAATTAAAAATAGATAAATAATTAGGATTATGGATGTTTTAAGTGAAAAAATTATCAATTATTACATGAAACCTAAAAATCAACAAAAAGATAAACCATTTTTTCTTAAAATTTCTTACTCATACAGATCAACTTTAAATGAGTTAGTCTCAATAAATTTTTCTGTTCTTTCCCTATTCTTTGTACTTCTTTTAGAAGAATCTAATTGCAGTGGGTAACTTTAAAAATGTCTTTAAAAAAAGTTCATCATACACAAAGTCGGCCTCAAAATTCCTTTCCTTCTGATCCAACTTTAAAATATTAAAATCTTTATAGCTACATATGATATCAAAATTCTAACTAGTACCATGGCGGAAGGCCCACATGAAGAATGACTATAATTTTTAAATTAAATTATAAGTATTACTTAAAATGACCATTAGAGGAGCCGGTTTAAAGAATCACAATAATGCAGTTAATCTCAAAGAACACTCCCCTTGCTCCCACTCCTATAGATTTCTTCCTGTCAAAATTTTTAAACCATGTTCGTTGGATGAGACCATCCCAAGTGACTTCAAACTTCGAGTTCCAAGTTCTAACCCTACCAATTCCGTATGTACAGTCCCAAAATTAATGCTCACCTCGAGACAACAAGAAAAATCAGTTCGCCTTTTCAGTCTTCAGGACCCATGCCTTCCATTATCAAAACTCATTTGGCACAGTACTAGTATTTTTGAAAATCCAACCATCTCTCACAACGCCGCCATGTAATTTCTCACTTCATCCCTTATCATCTCCTTCATCACTGCCATTAACTCTGGCCCAAATGTGGTGATTCCACTGTGCCTCGTCTCCGTTGATAATAGTATTGATGTTGTTAATGCCTTCTCGCGCTCTGCGATAGGGCCTGAATCTTTAACCATCCATAACTCCTTCGACTTGGCTCCAGGAAGAGACAGAGTGAGTTCTGTGGAGAGATCGTTGTTCAAGATCGCATCCGGCGGTCTCGATTCAGGCCGAACCAGAGTCGGAGGATCAGAGACTACCTGATGACCCGAATCGCTTACATCAGATCCAGTTTGGCTGCTCGGGCTGTAACAATGACCCGCTAATACCGGTGGAATCGTCAGCGATCGGTCTCCGGTGGCCGGCTTCTTCGCTGGTAGGAGCGATGGATCTTCGACGTTGTCGACCAATGATGAGTACTTGCGCTTCAACGTAGAGTTCCAGTGGTTTTTGACGGAGTTATCCGTACGGCCGTTAAGGAGCTTGGCTATGGTGGCCCATTTGTTGCCGAACTTAGCGTGTGCCTTGACGATGATCTCGTCTTCCTCGGGAGTGAAGGCACCACGCTCTACATCCGGTGAGAGCTGGTTGCACCACCGGAGCCGGCACGACTTTCCAGATCGTCCGGGGATCGCCTTGCTTATCACCGACCAATTTCGAGCGCCGTGCTGTTGCACGTGCTGCCTCAACAACTCGTCCTCCTCAGGGCTCCAGGGACCCTTAACCCGATCCACTTCTCCCTGCAACGCCTCCATTCTCTTATATTCGTCGTTGATCAACCCTAAGCAAAACCTAAAAGCCACCAGAATCTCCAATGTCGAAGAAAATAGCAAGTTAAATTAAATTAGGATGGGACACCAAAAAAAAGGAAAGAGAGAGACTGGAAAGAGAGAAACGGTTCAGCGGGAGACTCCTCTGAATGGGAGGATAGTAGAAGAGGAATGAGAAGGGTTTATAAGAAGAGGGCAAGTCAATACCTGACGCAGCCGGTTAACTGAAACAGGTAAGAAACGAGATGTGAACCGGTGATAGTGAGTTACCGGTTAGTATAGTTTACAGCTGGATAACGACCAGGTTTGGCCACGCGGGGCCGTGGGCAACGAGGGTTTCTGAGAATCCAACGAAATACTCGGCGGAATGAAACGCACCGGAGGGGTTCGTTGGAAGTTGAGGGATTTGGAGGATCCTGAATATTTGAAAAACTCGCGAAAAATTCCGTTTGGGTGTTTGCAAGAAGAGATATTTTGGGGATATTTTGAGGTAGAACTGTTCGGGATAAGCTCAGCTCGAGTGGGGCCAGGCTGGAGAGCATTACGTGAAGGATTTTAATTTTAGTTTTGGTGGAGAGAGAGAGAGAGAGAGAGAGATGTAATATAAATAGATAGGTATTAAATGGAATTTTTGAGAAGCACGAAGAGAGAGATGTAATATACTCTTCCGATGTTTATTATAAGACTCAATTTGATTTTTTATTTGGTCCTAATTATAAGACCCAAACCATTTTCTCTCTTATATTTATGCATTTTTTCCAAGATAATTCTTCTAATAATGATAGTTTTAGTCAATATACTTAATTAGCAAGGATATTTTAGGAATAACAACACTTATTTATTATAAATAACCAACTTAACTTACTTCTTTAATCTCCTCAAATAAATCAATTGGGTCTTATAATTAGGATCGGAGGAGTAAATAGATAGGTATTAAATGGAATTTTTGAGAAGCACGAAAGTGATGACGTGGAGAGGAAGAGATAGGGAATATAACTGACAATTTGTCAGTTACAGCTGGAGACTGAAGGCAGGTGACGACTTGACGAGGTTGTAACGGGCTACTCCCACCGACACGAGCCGGTCACCTACCCCACGAATTTTCAGTAATTTAACCTTTTGTTCCCTCCTATAAATTCCGGACTTCAAACGGAACGGAACTGCACAATTTGGAACCGCCAAAACTAACTCCTTTCCACTTTCCTTCTGCAAACCGGCTTTCCCCATAACACAGGCTAGGTTTGAAATTCTTCTTTCCTCGTCCAATTACTATAGAGGAAAGTAGCTTCTGATGCATAAATCTTCAATCATTAACACATTTGAAATACACACTCACCCCGCTTAGAAATTAACATTGGTCATCAAAATTGAGCGAAAGTGGAGCGTTGTTGTCACCTGACTACTTGGTGGAGAGCTTCACGTTTGGATGAGAATGGCTCCAAGCTGATGATTCGGATTGGGCAGCTTTTGAAAATACAAATTAACTTGTGATGTTGAAATTTTGTTTATATAGAGTAGTTCAAGTGGGTGATAATTAAAGTGTTTAACAAAGAATTAAAACTTACCCCAACATCACTTTGGCAGGCATGTGAGGCGGGTGTTGGAATCTGGCCATAGTGCGCGTGAAGGAAACAAACAGGTAAACGACAAAGTCTTTCTTTAAGGAACACATGTTGAGTAATTCAAAGTGATAATCATGGCCTTCGAATGGAGTGTTAAGGAACAAAATCACAGGCCACAATTATATAATTAGCAGAATTAGCACGTGGTTGAGAACCGTCCAGGATGTTTCATCAACAAATTTAATATTTGGAGCATAATAATATAATCCATCATCCCCCACGTTGCCGCTTTCATTAGCTCTTGAACTCGGAGACATGCTCGAAGCTTCCACACCCCGGTGATTCTCTCTTTTGCTTAGATGCAATCTTGTATTCCATCATATTTTTAATATAAAAAGTATTTCATTCATTTAAATGGATTAAAAAACAAAATTAATTGATTAATTATAACAAGTGTGATATAATCTCTTTAAAATATTCTCATAAAACATTATACTACCTCTATGTCTTAATACTACATCTAAGAGCTAAGTGATTAATTTGAGTAGATTAAAAAAATTAATTAAATTAGTTATTTGTAATAAATAAATTTTCTTTTCTAAAATATTCATACTAATCAAGTATATTGGTTAGAATTACTATTATCATAAGAACTATTTTGAGAAAAAAAAGATAAATACGATGGACAAAGTAGATTGATGTCTTATGTTTAGAATCAAAATAAAAGTCAAACAAGTTCTTATATTAAGGACCGGAGGTAGTATAAGAATTAGTGGACTAGTTTGAGTAGGTTAAGAAAATTAATTAAATTAGTTATTTGCAATAAACATGTATTGTCTTTTTTAAAATATTCTCACTAATCAATTATAATGGTTAGAACTATTATTATTACAAGGACTACCTTAAAAAATAGATAAATATGAAAGACAAAGTAGATTGAGGTCTTATATTTAGGATTAAAATAAAAGTCAAACAAGCTCTTATATTTTAGACAAGAGGTAGTATTATATATTAATTTATAAGTCAAGTCTGACAATTTTACTAGCTTGTACTACCTCCGGTTCTTAATATAAGATCTTGGTTGATTAATTATAAGAGATAGTTGATTAATTTGAAAAGATTAAGGAAGTAAATTGAGTTAGTTATTTGTCCTAAATAAGTGCTGTTTTTCCTAAAATGCCCTTACTAATCAAATGTATTGGTTAGAACTACTATTGTTAGAAAAACTACTTTAAAAAATATATATAAATATGAGAGACAAAGTGGATTGGAGTCTTATATTTAGGATCAAAATAAAAGTCAATCAAGGTCTTATATTAAGGACCGGAAGTAGTAGTATATTAATAATATGTTTGGTTCAGCAAAGGTACGTCTTTTGCCGCTAGAGCAAATAGCATTTGGCACTAGCAAAATTATATGTTAATGATTCAACTAATTGGTTTAGTCTTGGAATTTTATGGAAAAAAACTATATTAGTTATAATAATATATTTATATGTAATTTTTTGCTCATTGTAATTCAATTAAATATTTTTATGTCTATACATCATCTTTTTTTCATTACGTACCAAAAAAATTTATATCATCACCTTTACATTATATTCCATTTCATTTTATTATATTTCCTCGGATTCACTAAACAAAATAGGGTGTAAGAATAGCATGAAGTAGTCCTTAACAATTGTATTATTTATTGATAATATAGTTCTTCGAGTTGAGTGTTAATAATTAGGTTCAAGAAAAATTGCATGGCATTTGACATGTTAGATCTAATTTTGAATATTTTAAGATGATAATGTAATCAAGTAAAACTAACAAAAATAAAAGTAGCATGCCAGCTTGACTGTAACAATAACCGATTAAACTTGTTTGACCTAGAAGCAAATAAAAAAAAAAACTCCTAACAATTATTGTGAATAATCTACTCCTTCCATTTCATATGTAATCATTTTACCTATTACACGCCCATCAAGAAAAATGGTTAATTGGCTAATCGCCTATTTTTTTACTTTATCTTTTATTCATGCTACCAATGACTATTACAAGTAATTTTCATAGGCTTATTTGGATAGTTTTGACGGGAAAACATGGAGCTACTTTACAAAAATGACATTGTAATGTGAAATGAAAGTTGTATAATAACAACTATAATTACTACACTAATTCAAACCAAACCAACTTAATAAATAACTATTAAGAAATTATTAACATATTTATCTAATAATTTTATGATTGTTAATTAATTAGATTATTATTGAAATTGTACGCGAGGTTAAATTAAATATTTTTAACTCTTATATGTCTCATCTATATATCTGCATGTTTTTTCGTATCATCAACTGAAAAAAATGATTTCAACACATATTTACATTATCACCCCATTTATATGTATTTTTCATTAAAAAAGTTGATGACAAGTAAATTTTGTATTTTAACCCTCATAAACAGTGTCATTCTGACTTAAAACAATCGTATTCAAAATATTATATCAACAAATTTTATGTAAAAAAACAAATAAATTAGATCTCATTGAGGCTCAAAATCCTTTTTATTTTTTTCTTATAATACCGTATTTATCTTTTCATAAAAAATGCATGGTATCAAAGCCAATTGGGGCTTAATTTTATGGGGGAATCCCAGTTAAATCCAATTAAAATACCTAAATTTAAATTCAGGCTTATATTTTTAACAAATTCCTAATCAAGCCATGAGGTCTCATTAGAAATTTTTGAATATCATTGAATGACCAAAATGCCCCTCTTTAATAAAAAAAAAAAGATTGTTTTATCCCTCCTAAATAATTCATCTTCTCTTATGATTATTTTTTAGGATTAGAAAACACATAAATAATTTTATAATATTCAAAATTTGTATATATAACCAAAACCCTCAAAAATATTTTTCATTCAACATTTTAAATTATAATATAAGTACCCTTTAAATAAATATTTTGTATTTTCAGGTTGTGAATATTCATTTTTTAGATTTTAAAATATCTTAATTACAAAAAATATTTTAATTAAGTTGTTGCAAATTAACTTTTCAGGTTGCAATCCAATGTTTGCTTAAATAAATAAAACTAACTTAAATTATAAGAACATACTATTAAATATTTTTTTGTAATTATAATTTTAAGATCTTAAAATAAATATTTACAAACATAAATAAAAAAAATTATTTTAAGACTATTTATGTTGAAATTTAAAATTTTTTATTAAAATATCTTTGAAGCTTTTAGTTATGTATACAAATTTTAAACCCTGAAAAAATTTTATATGTTTTTTGGTTCTAAAATTAAGGGTGAATGGGCAAATTTAATGATTATAATATAAAAAAAAAAACACTAGGTTCCATGATAAAATATTGGGGACAAAAATACACATGAACATTTTAAAATAAGGCAAAAAATCACCTCTGTTAATTAGAGCAAACGTCTGTTACTTTTTTTTCTTGTGGGTTCCACTTATTCCATGTGTCATTCTTTAGTCCCATGCTCTCTCCTCCCTATGAATCCTCTCTTCCTCTCTCTTTCTTCTCTCCTCTGTCCCAATAAGGAATCAGAATTAATAAGTGAGTGAGTGATGTGGGGGTTTGATTGAAATTAGAGTAGAGTCTGTTGATCTCTTTGACGGGTTGGGGGCAGATGAATTTGACCGTGAAAGCCATCAATGGAGACAATAACCGTGGGTGATTAATATGCTCGATTTTCATCACGAATCTCTACTTGTCCTGACAGACATAAACGGTGAAGCAACTGTGCAAAACCACACTAGTCTGATATTTTTGGTGACGGCAAATATAGCTCCTTGAATCTTCTAAAACCTTTTCCTCACAGTTTGCATCAATGACGCCGATGATGCATGCATATATGGGAGGAGAAAGCTAGAAAGGAAAAGAATAAGAAGGTTGAGAGATCATGTATGAAGAAGTAACAAGTTCCTTAATTTATATATATAGTGAGAGAAGTATGAGGAATTTGATTCAAACACAAATGTTGACCCATTTTTCTACATTTAGAATTTTCTTGACCGTATCCCACACGCTATTGGGTGTTGAATTGTGAATTATGAGGTAAAAATCATGAATTCGATCGTTCTAAATTTGGCATGTTATTATTATTATTCAATGGCAATCAATCAATTACATATGTAATATAAGTTTTTTTATATTATCAATATGAAATACAATATATGAAGCTAGACACAAGGAGTCTTCTTTCGGTGGTGACAATGAGCGATGAGGTGGCTTTGGCAGTTCCGGTGGCAGGGAAGGCGGTAGATTCAGTGGCTTTAAGGATCCATGTGGAGGTCAATTCTAAAGGGAAAGAGAGAAAGGATGAGAAGGGGTTAGAGTTAACTCAAGATGAGAGATAAATGAAATAGACTAAGTATGACCCATTAAAAAGAGTAACGCTTGTTTAGAAAATTAATGTAAATAGTATTTTTGGTCTGTTTTGAAAAGTTTATTAGTATTTTTGCATCCCACATTTTATTATAGTGCCCGGTGCTCCTTTTTGATATTACAGTAAATTTGTCCCTTCATACAAAAATTAATCATAAGGGTGAAAAATCACCTGAGAGAAATAAATAATAATTTTTATTTTAATTAAAGAGAGGCATTTCAATCATTTGACAATATTCAAAAATTCTAAATTAGGACTCATGTCCTAATTAGGAATTTATTAAAAGTGTGTGCCTAAGGTATTTAAATAGGATTTTATTGGGATTTTTCCTAATTTCATTCACATTTATCCTTTTTTGATTTTATGTGAATAAAATTGATTTTCGTATAACTCTGATACCAGCTATTTGTTTTATCTAAAGGTGAAAATGAGATTTTGAGAGAAAATATGAGAAAGAAAATTTAAATCATATATAGAAATTTTTTTTAATAAGGACTTGATCTAAGAATAGTGGTTTTTGAGTGTCTTGATGAATTCCTTAATAGAGTGTCTATTCTTAATATCATGATAGATTGTGTTTCAGTTAATCTTATAGCAATTCATAACCTGCAATAATAAGTATTGCAATTCACATTCTGATTAATTAATCTTACAATAACTCGTGGCAATTTATACATACTTAATCTTGAAAGACTTTAAAATTTTTCTTTTTTTAATATAGATTGCATTGTTCCAAAAAAAAAATATTGATAACTAAACTATAATAGTTGAACACTCTCACAATAAATTATGAGGCTTTGTTT
The DNA here is from genome assembly GCF_004799145.2 of Neltuma alba. Classification (NCBI taxonomy): domain Eukaryota; kingdom Viridiplantae; phylum Streptophyta; class Magnoliopsida; order Fabales; family Fabaceae; genus Neltuma; species Neltuma alba. The sequence goes on along the minus strand of NW_021637684.1, from coordinate 262,833 downwards.
GTAGATAAGAAAATTTGAAAATACTAAGATAAAAAAAATCCACAATGCATAATATAACATTTTAAGCTAACTCTAACATATTGATAAGAAATTTATAGGAACATGGAATTTTTTTTCCTTTAATGGGAACAAGGATCTTTCAGTTACCTGATTCCAACTCCATTAAATTAATAATTTTTTAAAGAAATTTTTTTCTTATAGTTAAAAAATCAGAATCTTAATGTATTAATAGATTTTAGCGTCAAATTTGTCATTTCTCTCTTAATTGCTTTGCTATATCTGTCATATAAACGTTCTCATCATGTTATATCTTATAATCTCATTACTAAAGTTCATACTAATAATTAATATGGACTTGTACTAAAAATCTAAATAATTTTTCTAAGATTTGGTGGGATAGATGAAATAATATGAACTGCTTAATATAAATATATACAAAAAAACATGCATTTTAGCCTTTTAATAACATATGGATACTACTCCAAGAACACATGAAGTTGATACATCACTTGGCAGCATCTAAAAAAAAAAAAAAAAGAAACTAGGTTATAAATTAATTGGTGCAATTACCACTTTGCTAATTTAAAAGGATATTTTAGTCTTTTAACCACATTAGAAAATTTCTAATAAGACTTCTTGGCCTAATTAGAGACTTGCTAAAAGTGCAGGCCTTAATTTGAATTTTGATATTTCAATTGGATTTAATTAGGATTCTCCCTTAATATTAACATCGTTACACATAAAAAAACAAGATCAAAATTAAAATTCATTAAAAGCATAAAGATAAAAATTAAAACTCATCAAAAATATAGAACTCAAAATAAAAACTCACTAAAAGTATAGGAGTCAAAAAAAAATTATTGAAAATATAGAAAATAAAATTAAAATTTATTAAAAACATGAAAAGCAATTAAAATGCCTACCAGAAAACTATCTTGCCCGTGTAGCACTAACATGTAGGTTCCGTCCCGCCTCTTGTACCTAAAAACAAGAAAATTTGATCTACAATATTTGAATTCTATTTAGAAATCAATTTTTTTATTGTTGAATTTATTGTTAAAATTATAGGAGTAATGTTTTCAGAAGTATATTTGAAAAAACAACGAAACAAAATATAGGAATTAAACCCGTTATTTAACAGCGACACAATAAAATAAAAGGCAACTTTATTTTTGGCCTTGAAAATGCAACTTGTTTACACAAATTCTCCTCTGAAGAAGAGGCAATTCAAACCTCATCGCAGCCCTGAATTATCCATAGTTGTTTGGGCTTAGGCACAATTATCGACGCCTAAAATCCCAAATTCAATCATCACAGATCGGCCCCCTAACCTGAAAATGAAAAGAAATGGGGCAAAAAGGCCAACAATCTTGATTTCCGAAGCTGTTGAAATTTTTGTAGTCGAATATTGTTGATCAATTGGTGAAAGGTATCTCGTTTGGATTTTGGAATTTGATTTGGGAATTCTTTGAGCTTGTTTAATGCCAATGCATCAAATTTGGCTGCTATTGCTCGCGTTCGAGTGAGTGAATCGTGTGCTTTAGTTACTGCTCACCCTAGAAGAGCTCATCATCGAAGTTACGAGAAGCATTAAACGGAAATTGGGGTTTTTGTAGCTGAAAATAAAAAAATAGGTTTTGCGGTAATCCAGATATGTCGACGGGCAAACCTAAAGACGGTGATCTCCCGGTGGTTTCGGTGCCGGAGAAGTCGAAACCGCCGCGTCCGCCGGCAACAGCAGTATCCAATGCACTTGTGGAATATACTCCAGTTGGTTTCAAGGAGGAAGAAGAGGACCTTGAGGTTAAGCTACGACGTATTATCGATAACGTGCCTGTCCGAGTCAGCAACACGTCTGGAAGCTCTGCCGGTTCCGGCTCCGGTGACTTTCATCAGGTAAATCTTCCAATTAGTTTAGCTGTTCGAAGCACAGTAAAATTGTTCTCCAGATATTCCTTCCAGGACTTCTCTTTTGTACTCTAGTTGGTGCTGAGGGAGTTTAGTATGGTAGTGAGAATGCATATTACTGTTAGTAGTTGCTTAGAGGAAATGAAATTAACATTATAGTACTGATAATCGCTTACTATTATCCAGGCTAGTATAGCCTACACCGAATCTTCATGTTTGATGGCATGTGTAGCTCACCAAACCTGTCAATGAACCTATTGATGATAAATGCAAAGGGGCATTACGTCAATTATGCCCTAGTAGAATGTAATATGTAGATCATAAAAGCAATTCAAAGTGATGCTGTAATTTTATCTACCACTTGACTCTTTGGTGAGGACTGATGTGCTGGTGATCAGGTTGATGCATTGGTGGAACACAAAATGTAAGGAGTTTCAGATAGGCACTGTACAGCAGTGGTAGTGTTAGAGATTTACCTTGTGATTGATTAGCACATAATGTGGCTGGCTGACGATATACAAGTGTTTGGGGATTAATATACAAAGTGTAGCTTCTACTTCAAAATGTTGTCCAAGAATGATAGACAGAATGAGTAGAATATAGAGTTTTATGGATAGTTGAGTAGTAGGAACTATTATATAAGATAAACTAATGATATTTATGCTGAATGGAAAAGGTAGGGCACTTATTTAGTATTCCTTCAGTCCTAAATGTAAGATCCATTTTGTAGTATAGTTTACACTGCAAAATAGGTTTTGCATTTAGGAGTGGAGGAGTATTTGAATGTAAACCAATTGGGAACAACATCGATAAACTTTTGTTCTAGATGTGGATTCTCTGTGTTAGCCAGGGCTTTTTAAAGGGGTTCTTGATTTCTGCCACAGAAAGGGTGTGATTCTGCAAGGTTTCTTGGTTTAGATTTGTTTCTGAAGAATTTTGAGCTGTGAAGTCTGATTTAGTTAGGGACTGGTGCTAAACCTTCCCCAAACCGACTAGGCCATGAAAACCCTCCCTATACATAGTTTGATTTTATTATCATTTGGTATTAAATGTGGGCATGCTGATCGGATCAAAATGATATGGACATGGACACATTCATACGTCAAACTCAAATATATAGCAACCATAACATGACATGATATACATATATCTTGTCATATCTGCTATATTCAAATCCTACTTCTTAATGCTTTCTGTTTAATGTTATACTTTTATTGAAGAATATGAACAGCGTTATCTTGTATTCTAAGTACCTTGCACTATTTTCCCCCAGGAAAATCTACTAGATAGAAAGATGTTGAACTGTACCGTTCAGATTATTTATGCACCACATGAACATTAGTGGAGCTGTAAATTTGGATTTCCTTGTTTATGGGGTCAGCTGTGTCCAGTGCAAATTTGAGCCCAAGAAAAGAGCTCCTTTTTTTCTTAGTCTTACATGTCTATGCAACGCGTCAAATACATGACAATGAGTGTGTCTGTGCTCTATAAATCCCGTAGTCCCTATTATATTCAAGCAGATGCATTAAAACGCTTTATGTGGTATATCCTTGCATGCATGTGCTGATAGTTTATCATATGTTAACTTGTTGGGAAGCTCGAAAGGTAACAACTATGTTCTTATTTCCCGTTTTCCTTAACTTCTTCCAACAGTATCGACAGATGAGACGGAAAGAGCAAGATAGACTTGCGAGGATGGAAGTTGATTATCAGAAAAGGAAAGAACTGGCAGAGTTTACAATGAGGAGGGAGGAAAGGTTAAAAGCTGCTGAAGAGCGAACAGCAAAGAAGCGATTGAAACGTCAAAAGAAAAGGCAAAGAAAGAAGGAAAAGAAGAGTAAATCGAATACTGGAGAACAGCAGGAACAAAAAGAAGGATCTTCGGACGAGGGGGACTCAGATAATGACGAGGAGGCAACATAGTAAAGCATGCCTTGGCCGTACTTTAATGCTCGAAATATTGTTGTAAGCTACATCTTAGATGGCCACATTCATTTAAAGTTTTGAACATACAGTCTTGGGACTTGATTGAGTTTTCCAGGTATTGTATTTTGTTTTGAGATGAAATCTTTGTGAGACTAATGGAGGGCCATGGGATTGTGTAATTTTTGCCTCTACGTTTCCCACTTCTCGAGAACCACGACTGCGCTCTGTTGATTCACTACTCAACCTCTTTAGATGTGAAAAGAAATTTTGAGCACTTTGATGGATCATTCAAGTCAGAGCGTGCAAATAGTGAGAGTTTTTAACTTAATCGTAGTTTGCATAACAAAAATTACAACAAAAAACAGGAATAAATTCACGATGCCGTACTTATTTTCCCTTTTCTGTTTATGCCGTAGCACTCATTTAGTCATTTTCCATCTTAATAGTTCTACATGTACATAGGACATAGCGGTGCAAAGATACAAAGCTCTTCAGTCAAAATTTTATTCCTCCTTATGGCTACAGAAACAGGTTCACCAAAGACTTAAAATACAATACACAACCGATCAATCGCCTAACAAGAGGATCTCACAACCCTCGAACTAATATAATAAACATTCATTAAGGAAACAAACCCTAAAGAGTGAGGAGATACTTCGACTATAATTCACATCAAACACAACACAAGCCAAGCCTCACGCAAGCTTTGGGATTGGAATAGTTTCTGATGTTGGTAGCGTAACTGAACGCAACAATTCCAGCGAGAAAACAAGCCCCAGGAAATGAGAAAGGATGGTGTTTGCTGAAGCCTGTAGATCAACCAAGAATTACAACGATGTAATAACAAATGGCTTAAATGCTTAAAAGATACCCATGTTTCTTGAAGACTAGTTCCGAAAGGCATCAATAAAGGGACAGAGTTCAGAGCGGAAATTTCTGTATCATGTTTATAGGATTCAAGAACCAGACTTAAAATTGTGCACTAGACTTGACAATAAATCCCACCAAAAAATAAACTGCAAATGGCGAATGCAGAAAGGATTCTTGAGATCAAATCAATGTGCCATACCTGCACTAAAAAGACATCCAGAGCAAGGACAGGGCTGAATCCAGGAGACATCCCTGAGTAATATGGACTGGCCGAGGAAGTGAGAGCCTTTCCAACCAAAGCTCCAACTGTGGCTTGCATGCCAAGAATAGCGGCGCCCATTCCCAAGAGGTTCAACACTATACCGTTTTTCAAACTTTTCACAACATCAGCACGAGGAGGGGCCTGAAAGCTCAAGTAGGAAGTAGTGAGGGAGAGGACGGAATAAGAACTCACTATGAAGACAAGGACCACCTAATATCACCATCTATGACCAAAGTCCGCAAGTTAAAGCAATATATTATCGCAAACACAAAATGTAAATTGTGGTGATCTATCCAGATAGCTCTACTTCAAGTCCTATAAATAAATTGTTGAACATAACACAATTAATTCAATATGGATATTATGGCCTATGGGCAAACAGTAAGTGCATATCAACTTGAGGACCCATTTAACTTAAAACTTCAAGAAACTTCAAGATATCATGAGTTTAAGTAGAGAAAACAACAGAATTCATGTCCAGCTTAATGTCAGTGACTTCTCGATCATCTCACCATGACTGACAGACCTTGACACTGTTGGGATGCACCGATCCTTCTGAGCACGAGTTGAGGTTGGAGAAATTTAAATAGGAACGAAAATCTTGGAAGTTTGTTAATGTAAGTATTGACAGATTTACCGGGATCGAAGTTCAAAGTTAAAGGCTAATGCACTTTCTTAGTTCTCAGTCTTTTTTCATTCTTTACTCCCTTGGAGAGGAGCATGTAACACCAGCATATGTCATGACAGATATGATAGCACTGATGTTCGTGTTTGGAACACAGAAAAGGAATTGTCGAGTAAAAATCATTCTGAAACTCAATTTAGTGAAGGGCTGTAAGAAAATGTGGGAAGGCAACAAACGACACTCCACAGATATCACTAAAAACGACAATTACAAAAAGCATCCAAGAAAAGAAAATTGGATTTAAAACAATTTTATATCATGGTTGAGCGTTGTTGACATTGAAATTCATGCACAAGAGTCAACAGAGATCCACCACTGAAAATGACTTCAATCTTGAGAACTTCAAAAGCAGCTCAAAATCAGTAATATAAACACTACCTTTGTTGGCTCATTGGCAGTTCTTCGAAGCTTACTTGATAGCCGAATATATCTGAATGACCAGAATACAGAAATGAAAGCAGCCACTAATCCACCAGAGGTAGCATAAAAGGTTGCCGGTGAAGTAACCTTGCCTGTGATAACAACGGAAAATGATAGTATGACAGCAGCCACCACCGTGCAGGCTAGCTGGCCCCAAAATCCTAAACTTCCCAAACGCTTAAAATACCTCGCTGTCTTCTCTAGCCTCTTTGAAACCTACAACAACGAAATCAAGCTTCCGCTGTGGTTACATATAAAAGATAAGCAATGCCAATGCGAAGAGCATTTTTTCTTAAAAAAAGTTCTACTCATTTTCAAGAACATTAACTTAAAGGGATCAGAAGGAAAGTTTTATGAACTGAAGTTACAAGAGACGTTTAGCCTTTGAAAGGAAATCACTTCGCTCACAGTATAACTCAGAATCATGCGGAAGTCAACTCATTGAGCACACGCAAGGAATTCACAAACCCCCATTTCAGATAGAGAGAGAAGAGGATGATGAGAAAGAGAGAGTGCCTGAGCAAGTTTTGATTCTTCTGATTCATGATCGGCCGGAGTGGAAGGGGAAGAACCTTGGGAATAAGATTTTGCAGAGAAGGAGAGTTTCGCTGGTCCATAAAGAGCATCGACAAAGCAATAAGGAAAAGAAGATGAACATGATGTCGAAGGTTGACGAGATTGAAGAAGGACGAGAGACGGTGGGGAAAAGCAATTTCGCCGCAAATTTAGACGGTAGAGATGAGGAGCTGAGCCGGACGAAGCCTCCGCCGAATCCGCAGAGGCCACCGTGAAACTGCCGACGGAAGCCGGCGGTAGAAGTAGCGTCTGCATTACAAATGAAAGAAGCGAGAGCTGGCAGAGTTGTTCGTCAGTCACTTCGGAAGTTTCAGATTTTTCAGCTCGGACTCGTGTTGGTAAGTAGCCGTGAGTGGGCCGTTTGGGTTGGAGAATAAAGGCCCAATCATACCAGTAAAATCAATTGGCCCAAAACTTGAACTCAACTGGATGAGCCCGTTTTCTGAGCCCATTATGGTCCAGATGAATGATTCTCATGAGAGTTGAGCCCATTATGTACCCAACACAGTCCTTCCGTTCTATTTACAAGACATTTTGAGCATCTTTTTACAGAAATCATGGAAGGCCTGAAAATGCATTAACTTCAACTAAAAATTAAAAATCTTCAAGTTATCATCAAGTTGTTGGTTGAGATGCTAAGCAGTTTCACTCTTATAAGGAGGAGAACACAGGTTGGAATACCAAGAAACATACTTGTTGGAAGGGTTTTAACCTTAACACTCTCGATCTGATGGAGATTAGTCTCAATTTCAAAATGGCTTGAAGACACTCTCAATTATATTCGGAAAAAAAATCTCTAAGTTTGCATATGTTAATTGCATGATTGTGAAACTGACGACCCTCACTGGGAAAACATAAATACAGTATATTGAATAAAGGCGAAATAGGGGGAAAATTAAAGTAACAAATAGCCGTTTGATGCTTTATATAAAGTAAAAAGGGCCAAAGAAATATAAGTGTTAAAAAGTTATTAGTAGTATGTGCAGAATTATACATAAAGTAATGGCACCAAAGAGAGTAGTGTTATAAAAGGGGGAATTCATTTTAGACGCTCATCATCAAATCGTCCCGTGTAGATCAAAATCAGACGGTCCATATATTTAATATGACTTTATTTTGATATGTCTAATAGTTCAATACTTCAATGTGCACAAAATCAAAAATAAAGATTATCTATTAACTATTAGTATTTAAAAATAATTATTTTTATTTAAAAATTATCAGTTGAAAATTTTAAACCTTGACAGTAGAAACTGTTTCTGGATTATACGGATCTCATTACTATGATCAATAGCGTAATACCACGGTGTTTAATATAAAAGTTACTTAGCTAATTTAAGTAAATTAAAAAATTAGTAAAGTTGACAAATATGAGTTGATTTTTTTAAGTTAATTATGACTATTACTGGATGTCAACTCTTAAACATATATGTGTAATCAATAGGGATATTTTAAAGAATGAATTACAAATCTGAGAGATAAAATTGATTAAGATATTATATTTATGATCAAATTATATTCCCAACTAGCTATTATATTAAGTACAGAAAATGCAGTATATCAACATTCAAACTGATTCCATAAAAAGTAGCTTGTTGAGGAAGGTTTTCCGTTGGGGTTGGGAGGGAGGGAGTGTGAAGGGATGTGTAATGCGGAAGGAAAACACAGAAAAGAAGGTTACGACTAATTCTAAAGAGAAAAAAGGCAAAGGATTCTGAAGGCTGTTATCATGATTCGTTTGAACTATGAGGAGCAGAGATATGGAGAAAGAAAGAAATAGAGAAAAAGCAAAGGTCCTTCGTCTTTAGAATATCTGGTGCATCCCATTCCTACGTACGTTTTCTTTAACTCTTTTCACAGGACAATGCTGGTGTGCTGCCCACCGAAAGGAGATTTTTTCCCAAAAACGGCTCACCCTTTTTTTTTTTTTTTTTTAAATACTGCTTTCTCTTTTTCATGAATACTAAATAAACTTAATTTGTGCACATTTATTTGTAGAGGAGACACAATACCGATTACTATCCCACTAAATATTTCTATTTTTTATCCTTAATATAAAAATTAATTAAGAATTATATTTGATTTAAAATATAAGACCTTAATTCATTTTGTCTTTCAAATTTATAATTTCTTCCCCAATGTATCTTTATTGATTATATGTTAAGAGGTTTTTATCTAATAATAATCATGATTAAAATGGTACTTTAAAAAATCAAGTTATATTTATTACAAGTAATTAATTTTTGTAATATACTCCCTCCATTCCTTATTATAAGAAACATTTTATGCTTATAGCATGTTCCTATATATAAAAGACATTTAAAAGTTGTCTCTACTTTTTTGTGTTAATTTCTTATTTTACCTATATTTATTGTCTTTAACTTACACTCTTTCTCCTTCCCACTTCTCTTTCTTTTAATAATTTATTATTGTTCTCTCTCATGCTCTCTCTCCTTATTAATGAGGGTATTTTTGGAAAAAAATTATACTTTTTACACATTGATTGTTTTTAACTAATTTTAACTGTTTTTTTAATCAACATAATTCGGTTATTCGTCTCTTATAATAAGAAACAGAGGGAGTATTTAAATTAGTTAAGTTGATTTTCTATTAAGAAGGGGATAATATTACAAAGTACAGCTTTCATGTACTCTTTATATGTTTATTAGGGAAAAAAAGTAACATTATTAAAAGACGATGATATCTTTCTTATAAAATTGAAGTACTGAAAGAGTTTTTTTTATGTTGATTAATAAAATAACTGACGTAATAATTAAACTATCACTGTAGGGGTGGTTTGGGAGCCCTCGAAAACACTTAAAAAAAGTGTATTTATGCAAATAGTGATAAAATTTATCTCGTATACTTATTTCAAATGTCGTAAAGTTATTTTGAAAAAGTTAATTCTAATAACTCATTTGAGGATAAAGCAACGTGGTATTTATTTTTAGCGAGTCTTAACTAAAAGCGACCAACATAATAACACATTTTAAAATTTAATGAAAATAATTGCCCCGTTAACTTTTAATTTCTTTTGTTGGCATTATCTACATATCCAGCTTCTAAAATTTATAGAAACTTTATCTTATATTTATACGCACGCGCGCGCACACATATATATAAGTATATTGTGTAACTGTTACCTCAAAAAGTTATAATTTGCCCTTCAAGTTATGAGAAATTTTAACACAAACTTTCTAGATATTTGAACTCTGGGATTGCCCCTCCCATTAAAATTTGAAGCCCCTAAAAATCTAATACTCTACTGATCCTTAATATAAAACTTATTTAACTAATTTAGTTAGATTAAGAAAGTTAAGTAAGTTAGTTAATGATAAGAAATGTGATTTATTTTTCCTAAAGCACCATAATCATCTTTCTTAATACCCTCTCTCCATCTTCTATTTAATTATGGTTGAGGGAGTATTTATAGAGGTAATTTAGAAAAAATTGATAAATATGATAAATAGGTCTTATATTTAAAATAAAAACTAACTCAACAATTGACTCTTATATTAAGTAACGGAATAGTACTTAGAAAAAAGTTGTATATTCATGCATGTATCTGGAAGCAATCCTCATCATCTTCTGGTAAACCTGATGAACAAAGTTTGCGTAGGACTATTCCTTATATGATCCTCGGACACCTCGTCATCAAACTTTGCCTAACATACCCCCATTTAATGATGTCTGTTTGTGAACATAACATGCCCTCAGGCCTCCATCCACGCGTATCTTTCTCGTGCTTCCAAGTAATTGAGTTTGAGTGCCAATATATCTTTTTTAATTAAGAGAATAATGATGATTAATTATACAGTTAATCATGATTTGTTGTAGTTAGTTATCTTAATTACTAAATGATTTGGTCACTATTACATGAACCCTGTAATTAAATGTGTAAATCAATTGTAATATGCTCCTCTAAATTATTTGCTTATATTTTTTACTTTATTAATAAAATAAATTCTTAATCTAAGAACTATTTAATTAAGTAACAAATATGATATGATTTTTCTAAAATATTCTTATATAAGTGTATTATTAGATTGCATATCACTTTACAAGATAAATGTAAATTAGTTTGATGAAAATGATAAATATAAAAAATTGAATAGATTAAAGTATTACATTTAAATCAAAAACCGATTTCTTAACCACCTCATACATTTAATAATCAATGGTTGATTTTTTTAATCATGATTTGATTACGTTGTTAATAAAACTTAAAATCTACCATATGTACAGTCACGAGACAAATAATAGTTAATGACGATAGGCAGATAGCTAGGTAGGGATGGAAGGACTTGAAAGTTGAAACCCGTGACATTTTGTATCCTTGACAAACATGCTCACAAGCTGTGCTATTCCCCACTCAATTACTTTATAAAGAATCTTTTACCTTTGTCTTGTTAAACAATAATAATAATAAACACCTGTATGCATCTGCAATCTTTGGTACTTTGGTACAAGAAAAGCGCAGACAAGAAAATCAATTTAAAAAATTAGAAAAATGAGGTTAAAAATTTTAGATTAATTTTGCTTGCTTTTTTATTTTATATATTTTTTTATCAAAATTTTATAACTCTATTTTTTAATTTTTTAAATTAAGCTCATTGAAACCTTTTTTCTTCCTTTCCCTTCCCTTCCAATATCCTCATACAAAAGATGGACTTTTTTTTTTTCCCCGGGAATGGTGAAAATGAGAAGGAAGGTACCTATTTTCTTTTGTTAATATATACACATAAAGTAAATCGTTATGGATTTCAATCTGAATTGATTGAGAATTTATCATTTGAGAGTCATGCGGTCAAGTTACAAGTGGTTGTTAATTAAATAATTACATGGCTGGTCAAATAAATAAATAAATAATTACATGACCATATTATTCATATGTGTAATATTCCAACAAATAAGCTGATCACTGTTCAGATGAAGAAAAAGTAGACCTTAAAAAAAATAGATAACAGAGAGACCAAAATGGTTGGTAGCTCTCCATACATTAAATTTAAAACAATAAATCTAACGAAATACATCAAAGGCATTTATCTCTATTCTGTTTCTTTATTTTCTTCAGATAGTACTGTCTCTAATAATGCTATGTTGAAATGCGTTTCTTTAGGATTTCATCAAGTCTGGAACATGACAAAACTAGCGTCAAGTTAAATTCACATGGAACCACAACACCTGATGAACTGTGACACTGCATTATTTGTCTGCACACACACACACATACTATCTACCTCTTCATCTTGGACAACGTTCTTAATTAGTTAATACTCCTCCGGTCCTAATTATAAGACCCAATTGACTTATTTGAGGAGATTAAGGAAGCAAGTTAAGTTGGTTATTTATAATAAATAAGTGTTGTTATTCCTAAAATATCCTTGCTAATTAAGTATATTGGCTAAAACTATCATTATTAGAAGGATTATCTTGGAAAAAAATGCATAAATATAAGAGACAAAATGGATTGGGTCTTATAATTAAGACCAAATAAAAAGTCAAATTGGGTCTTATAATAAGAACCGGAGGAGTAGCATAATTAATTATAAAACATTTTAGTTAATAGTATAATTAATTATATAACATTTTAGTTTTGAAGGTCCCATGTGATGAAACTTGCCACTTTTCTCAAATTGCAAGCATGCTTCTGAAGAAGATCTGTGAACCTCACATTATATTATTTTAAAATTACTATGTTACATATATGTGTGTGTATCTCATGTATTCCATCCTCAAACAACTAAGCTCGTGATTGAGTGTAAAATATTGGGACCCTGGTCTTGGGATTTGGATTTTCTCTTTTAATTTCCTCGTAGCTTCCTTTTGATTCCCCTTAGCTTTAATTAAATGTACAAGACACAGTGAGATATTGAAATATATCACATACCATGACGAAGAAAAATGCATACATACATATATGGATATATAAATAAATATATAATTGCAAATTGCAACAGTATTGGCCAGAGGTGAAATTTCATTTAATATTTTGGATCCACATGAGAGTCTCTCTTCATTGTTGCGTGGTCCAGAGTTCATGGAGCAGTTAGACCTAAATTGACTAGAAATTTAGGGAGACATTAGACAATGGGACAAGTGGATTAATTTTTTTCACGTATATTAATTAATATTAACATATATAATAATAGTATATATATATAATGATAAACAACTGAATGAATTTGGATTCCTTGAAATTATATCAAATATATAATATTTTTTATGCTTCGCATTTAAGGTATCATATGGTATCGGAGATGTTAGGAAGGGAAGTACGCTTTCTTTGAAGTACGTGAGCGATTTGCTCCTGCTTATTTTAATTAAAAAAAATTACAAGTCCTCAAGATATTGGGGAGCTTGAAAAATAATAACTTTCTGAGTAAAATGTTAGGAAATTATTTCTTAAGTGTTTTATGTTAATGTTACAAAACAAAATACCTTCCCCCTAAACCTAAAATAAGGGTATTTATATCTTTAACATGAAAAATTAGTATAAATAACTTCTACAAAAATTCAATATGATTAAGTAAGTGATGTTTTCTGAAAAAATAATTACTTTTGAATAAAACTAAAGGTAATTTAAGAGTTAAAAACTACACCTGCCCTGGACCTGGACTAAAGCTTTTGCATTTACCTATGGACTCATCTTTTTTATTTGTGGATTTCAGTCTTTCACTTTTCCAAAGGCTAATGTGTCCAAACGCTCATTTCCGACTTTGGTGCTTCATGTCTTCTCTTTTACTTTATTTTTCTTACTGACCATATAATTGAGCTGCAGATTCTGAGATACCCCATCCTCACATTAGTATTAAAAAAAAAAAGAGAAAGAGACAGAAAATAAATTATACGTCTTAGATAAAAAAAATTAAATACAAACATGTCTCTGAATTTTATTTAATAGATATCAAGAGCTTTAACATCTTTTTTTTTTTTTTTACCAGCATCAAGAGCTTTAATATCTACTACAAAGTTTGACTAATAAATGATATAATCCATCTCTCAAATATAAAATCTGATATCTATAAGAACTGAGTAATATTAAATGAAATTCAAGAACTTCATTATATTTAATTTTCTTATTTATGACTCATAGATTAATTTTTTCTGAAAAATTTCCAAAAAGGTGAGTTTAGTTTATTTCTTTCTTAATTAAACAGACAATAAAAATATTTTTCAAATGAAGGCAGGGTGATACAAAAAGACGGCATGTAGCATGTACGTACATGCAACTTTTTTCAAGGAAAAATTGTAATAAGGTATCACCAAAAAGAATTAAATACAAAAATGTCTCTTGAAATAATTAAATTATTTTGAAGTCTCAAGAAGACTTCATTACAAGAGGTTTTATTTGTTTAATTATTAAATTTTTTCCCCTAAAATATGCTGTGACAAGTGAAAAAGCAGTTATTAACAATTTAAGATATAATAATTAACAATTATAGCGGCAAATATTAATAACACATTTTCTTACTACCTCACAAAAATGTAATGCATGAGTTGTTAACATCTACTATGATAGTTATTAATCGTTTCACCTTAAGTTATTAACGACTGCGTTTTCAGTTGTTAATGTATACTTGAAAAAAAAAGACAACTTGATAATTAAACAAATACTTCTTCGATCCTTAATATAAGACCCATTTAATTAATTTAATTAGATTAAGGAAGTCAAGTAAATTAGTTAATTATAAGAAATGTGACACGTTTTTCCTAAAATACCATAATCATCTTTCTTAATACTCTCTCTTCCTCTTTTACATGATTATGGTTGAAGGAGTATCTATAAGGGTAATTTAGAGAAAATTGATAAATAGGAGAAATGGGTCTTATATTTAGGATCAAAACTAACTCAACAATTAGGTCATATATTAAGGATCGGAGGAGTATAATTTATTGTAATGAGACCCCTTGAGACTTCAAATTAATTTGATAATTTAAAAAAATTATATTTAATTCTTTTAGGTGGGACTTTATTGTAATTTTTCTTTTTTTAATACTTATTTAATTTTTTTCTATATTCAATTCAGATATTAATCTAACTTTTGCGGGATCACTGACAACACTAATGCAAGAAATGGAATTTTAACTCACTTGTGTGTCTCGTAGCATAAATCAGATTCCCCTCTATTTTCTCTGTTACTGAACACTGATGATTTTTTTTGGTCCAATACTGAACACTGATGATTAGAGGCCTCTGAAATAATCGCCTTGTAGATTATGACTAATGCAAATTTTTATATATTGATGTGATATTAAATAAATAAAAAAAAAGAAAATAATAAAATATCTTGAAAAATGTTAAATGGTGGGGCGAATTTTAAAATTCCAATTCAGACATTTACACTATTCTAAAATTTTTAAATCTTACCAAATTACACAAATGCCCTTCAATATTTTTATTTTACTTTTTTTTTCAAAAAAATAGTGCACCTTAGCACTTATAAGTAGTTTTCAGCCACCAGAGCTCTAACACTGTTGACCTTACAGGTGGCCAGCTACCATAGTTCCGACAACGTGTCACTGGAACTACAGTGATTAGTCATCAAAACTTTGGTGACTTTTTTTTTTTTAATGTATTGACTATCTTTTTTTTAGTTATTAACTATATTTATTCTTAGAACTCTGATAACTATTTTTGTTTAACTAGTGACTACTCTAGTATTACGATTAACTATTTTCATTTTTAAAAATTTGATAATTATTCTCTTTAACTATTAACTATTCTAGTTTTGTTATTGATTATTTTTATTTCAAAAATTTAAAAAATACATTAAGTACTGTTAGATATCTGGTGACCACTTTTTATTTAATTATTTATTATTTTGTGTAATTAATAGTTATACAAAAATACTCATCAGAACTTTAAAAACAAAAATAATTAATAGTTAAATTAGAGTAGTTGATAGTTATATGAAAATAGTCATTAGAAGTAAGTACAATATTGTTATTTTACAATATTTTAAAATTTTAAAATAATACAAAAAATTTAATTTAAAATCTTGAAATTCACCTCTCTACATTTTTTTAAAACATTTTTGAGAATTTTTTTTTTGGGTAAATAAAAAGGCGGTGCCACCGTCAAATAGTGCACCGTCCTCCTCAGGCAGCTCGCTCCTGTTCCTTTCCATGCTGTATTATTTTCTTATTATTATCCTAGTCCCTTGTCTAATCTGCTCTGTACAGTGTACACTTTGTCTGCTCTGCTCACAGAAAAGGCCCTTCCTTTAACTAATTTAATCCTTTCTCGCTGCTAAAAGGATTTGGTTAACGGAACAAACATCAAACAAGTCATAGTTGTTCACCGTCTCTTACTTCTAAGCTCTTCTTCTGCAACATGACCTCTTAGCACTGTCTCTGGGAATGATATGATGAATATCTACTCCAGGAAACTCCATCGTTTCTGGTTTAAGGTTTCGTTCTTTCTTCTTCTTCTTCTTCTTCCTCCTCCTCCTTCCTCTGCTCTTGACAATGATGGGGCTTCTTTGCTTTCTTTCAAATACTCCATCCTCAGCGACCCATTATCAGTGTTAGAGAGCTGGAACTATGACGATGAAAACCCATGCTCGTGGAATGGAGTTACCTGCGATGAAATCGAAAACCCAGGTACTATGCTGAGAGTGACTTCCTTGGTTCTTCCTAACAGCCAGCTTCTGGGTTCGATTTCGGAAGAACTAGGAAACATCCCATACCTTCGACGTCTCGATTTGTCCACAAATTTCCTTAATGGGTCTTTACCCACTTCTATTTTCAACTCTTCGGAGCTTCAGGTTCTCTCGCTTGCCAACAATGTCATCTCCGGTGAGCTGCCTGAGTTGATCGGCCAACTGAAAAATCTTCAAGTTCTTAACCTCTCCGACAATGCTTTTGCTGGGTCAGTGCCAGAAAATCTCATTGGTTTGAAAAATCTGACCTCTGTGTCTCTGAGAAGCAACTACTTTTCTGGTCAAGTTCCTAGTGGGTTCAACTCTCTGCAAGTTCTAGATCTGTCTTCGAATCTGCTTAATGGCTCTTTACCAAATAACTTTGGTGGGAAACGATTGAGATACTTGAATCTATCTTACAATAAGATTTCAGGAATCATTCCTCCTAAATTTGCTTCACTGGTTCCAGAAAACTCTACCATTGATCTTGCATTCAACAATCTGACTGGACCAATACCAGAATCTCCCGTCCTTCTGAATCAGAAAACAGAGTATTTTGTTGGAAATGGTGATCTTTGTGGGAAGCCTCTGGAAAACCTATGTTCTATTCCTTCTACGCTCTCTATTCCTCCATCGAACACAACAGCAAACGCATCTTCGGCACCTGCGATTGCAGCGATACCAAAAACAATCGACACAAACCCAGAAACAAGCACAACAACAAACGACTCATCCAATGGCCTAAAACCGACCACAATAGTAGCTATTGTCCTCGGAGACTTGGCCGGTATAGCCATCATAGCCATGGCCATTTTCTTCGTCTGCCATCAAAGAATCACAAGAGATCAAGCCAAAGCAAAAGAAGACCCATGTGTGAGAGTGAAACCTCCTAAGCTTCACTTTTCCTGCTTGACAACCAAGGAAGACTCAACTTCATCAGAAGCAACCGGGTCTGACAGTGACTATGAGAGTACTAATATTGGCACGACAACCTCGAATTATCAAAAACAAGTGTCTCTTGTCACACTAGACGCAGAGACAGAGCTGGATTCGGAGACTCTGCTCAAGGCTTCAGCGTATATGCTGGGAACGACGAAGCGTGAGTGTATAGTATACAGAGCAGTGCTTGAGGACGGAAGGGCTTTTGCAGTAAGAAGGATCGGAGAATGTGGGTTTCAGAGGAAGAAGGATTTTGAGAATTATATGAAGACTATTGCCAAGATTCGCCATCCCAATTTGGTCAAGGTTCGTGGGTTTTGCTGGGGAGAAGATGAGAAGCTCGTGATCTGTGATTATATTCCCAGTGGCAGCCTCGCTGGCAGCTTCAGCCACAGTAAGTTCACTCTCACCCTGCAACTTCTGTTCTTGAGATTCATCCTGAGAATTAATCAAATCTTCAAGTTCTACGAGTTTGACCGATCAATTATATTATTTTTACAAAATACGTTAGTTTGATCTAATTTTTTCTCCCCTTTATGCAACATGAATTATAATTCTCATTGATATTCAGAAAGAGCAGGGTGTTCCTCTCCACTGAACTGGCCATTGGAGGTGAGGTTGAAGATAGCAAAAGGAATTGCACGAGGCTTAGCTTTCATTCACGGAAAGAAACATGTTCATGGCAACATCAAACCCAGCAATATCTTATTGAGCTCAGAAATGGAACCTATAATAAGCGATTTTGGGCTCAACCGTCTGAGGTCTGCCGGTTCAATGGCGAACCGGGGAAGCCAGCCGGACCTCCCTCACATGGTTTCATCAAGTGGAACCCACCAAACGTTGGCGTATCAAGCCCCAGAGTCTCTTCAAAGCGTTCACGTCCAACCCAAGCCCAAGTGGGATGTGTACTCGTTCGGGATAGTGTTGTTGGAGCTTCTCAGTGGGAGGGTTTTCTCGGACCGGGAGTTAGACCGGTGGGCTAAAGAGGGCGGGTCAGTGGAAGAGGAAAAAAACCGGGTTTTGAGGATGGTTGATCTGGGCATCAAGGGTGAGGTGGGAGGGAAGGAAGAAACCATATTGGTGTGCTTCAAGTTAGGGTTTCGTTGTGCCTCTCTTAAGCCTCAAAGGAGACCATCCATGAAAGAGGCTTCACAAATCCTAGAGAAAATCCCTAATAATTAAATATTATTTGCTCCTTGTTAATTCTTCACGACAATGATGTACTCGGGATCCTTTATCACATTAAATTCTGAGAACCATCCTTTTCCCAAGTGTTTCAAAAATGTCTGGATGTAATAGAAGAGTCATTCCATTCCACTTTATGTAATTATTCAACTAGGGTGTGATTGCAAATAGTAAGCATGAGGTTTAAGTATAAATATGAGAGTATTTTCAACTTTTGACTAATTTATACCACCTTCATTAGGCTGCAATGTTATTTTTTATCTTTCTTTTTTGGGATGATTCAATATTGTTCTCATTTAATTTCCAAACATTAGTTGGAATTCAAGATTTATACTTTATCTATAGTTTATAGTACGGGCTGTACTCTATACTGTAAACTTGGTAGGAGTACAATTCAGTAATGAAGTCTAGAGAGAAAAAAAGTTTCATAGCATAACACTACAAAATTAAAAAAAAAATGTTATGTATTTTCTCTTACTTATTTCTTTTATTTACTCAACAGAGAAATAAACTTTTACACTACAAATAACTTGTACAGTGACAAAGTGGCACACAGCTAAGCTAACTCCTTAAGTGCGTGTCTGGCTTTTTTTGGCAATTCAAAATCAGAGTTTAAACACTTGTAAAAATGGGTGCGGTTCAAGTCAAACTGAGGGATGGCAAATCATAGAGAAAATCCGTGACTAAGGGAATGAAGACAAAGGGGCTAGCTTTTCTCCGTACTTTTACTGACCTGAAACGAATCAGCGTGAAGATGAAAATAAGATGGGTGTTCTGTTTGATTCTTCTGATAATGAAAGAAAGTGATCAGCAACACTTGTCTGTGTCTGATGCACAGGCGAGGGCGGCAAACATGGCCGCTGCTGCTGGCACCCTCATACTTCTGTGTTTGTTTTCTTAATTGCAGTGTACCACGCACATCCCCTTTCACATTGCGTCATTGGAGTCAATAATCATGAGAAG
This sequence comes from Neltuma alba, assembly GCF_004799145.2. NCBI lineage: Eukaryota > Viridiplantae > Streptophyta > Magnoliopsida > Fabales > Fabaceae > Neltuma > Neltuma alba. Next base: position 243,455 of record NW_021637684.1, on the reverse strand, counting down.
TTGATGCGTTTAATGATTCCTGGGTTATGGGCAGTTTTGTCCTGCAAGTATTCGGAAGAAAGCTGCAGGTAACTAAAAGTTCAATGTCCTCCCCCAGAGAATTAGGCTCAATTAATCTTTAAATTCTTACCGGAAAAAAGTACATTTATTGTTAGGCGGCATTTTAATTGTTTTTACTTTTTAATAAAAAGATACAGTCTGTGATTTTAATTATAAGAATTAGTAGACTAATTTAAGAAGATTAAATAAATAAATTAAGTAAGTTATTTATAATAAATAGGTGTTGTCTTTCCTAAAATATCCTTGTTAATTAAGTGTGTTTAGTATAACTACTATTATTAGAAGGACTATCTTAGGAAAACTATATAAATATTAGAGACAAAATAGATTGGGATTTTAAATTTAAGACCAAAATAAAAGTTAAACTAGACTTTATATTAAGGATCGGAAGTAGTATATGTGTTCAGCTCAAAAAAAGTTTAATATCATTTTGAAAGTGTAAAAAATAATTTTTCCCTAAATATTAAAAAATTAATGTTGATTGTTAATTCTTTTTAATAGCACGGCCGATATTGTTATATTTTTAGCATTTTAAAGATAATATTAAGTCAAAAAAATTTCGGATTTTTTTTTCGCGAATATTCTTAGGAAAAAAATAACTTTAGCCCTGGTTTACTTTCCTTTGTCTCTATTTGATTGCACTTGGAAAATTAACCTTTTCAAACCTTGCTGTCCTGTGTTAGTCCATTACTAGAGGGATAGTTCTGGTCATAATTATACTACCTCTAATATTTAATATAAAATTTGTTTGACTTTTATTTTAGTCTTAAATATAATATTCTAATATATTTTGTCTCTCATTTATCCATTCTTTTGTTTCAGGTATTCCTTATAATAATAATAGCTTTAGCTAATATATTTGATTAGCAGTGATATTTTAAGAAAGACAACACATATTTACTACTGCTAGTTCTTAATATGAAAGCTCGTTTGACTTTTATTTTGATCATAAATATAAGAACCAAATCTACTTTGTCTCTTCTATTTATCTATTTTTTTTCAAGGTAGTCCTTGTAATAATAATAGTTCTAGTCAATAACTTAACAAGAATATTTTTTAAAAAACAGCATCTATTTATTACAAATAACCAACATAATTAATTTTTTTTAATTCACTAAAATTAATGAATTAATTCTTATATTAAGGATCAGAGGTAGTATTACAAATAACTAACGTAATTAATTTTATTTTCTTATTCTATTTAAATTAGTTATATATTTCTTATATTAAGGATTGGAGGTAATATTGTCCATTTTCTAGTTCCCAAACAGGTAATTATCCAAACGTAACAAATCAAATCTTGGACACCGAACTTAGATTTTCCCACCCTGTAATTTTTTTAGGGACTCTTTCTGTGGGCCTGCATGTATTGTGGTTTATAAGCATTTTGGATTGGGCTCCCTGTTTATTCGTGGGCTCACAGAGCCCCCTAGTTTTGAAAAAGCCTCCAGGTTTATATATTACTCATTTATTGTTGCTATTATTTATTATGATATAAAATACTCCTCCGGTCCTAAATATAGTCATATAAGACCTATTTATGGGTCTTATATTTAGAGCTGGAGAAATATTAAATTTGAATTTTCTTTCAGGATTACAAATTTCTTATCATGTATTGGCAGGAGCTATATTTCATTTTGTTATCTTTGTTTCTGCATGGCTACCCCTTCTTCGACTCGACCAAATTTGAATAATTTATATTCAAAATTTTATAAGATTATTTTTGAAATATTAAATTATGAAAAATAAACAAATAAATCCAACTAAAGTGTTAACTGACATTTTTTATTTTTAAGTTTTAGGAGTTCTAAAATGTTCATTATCCTCCTTAGCTGATATCAAAGTGCCATTTTCTCTATTATTTTTCTTCCATCTTTTTGTATATTTCCTCATGTTTACAAAATTAAGGCCACTGGCCGTCATTATTCGTTTTACCAAACCTTATAACTTGATTTACAATGCAAATGCGAGGATAACCTCACCAGCCTTGAGGCGAGAAGGGGGAAAATATAAAAAGGCCAAAAAAAAAAAATCTCACCAACCCAAAAAGGCTAAAGAATGGTAATTGGGTCCCACAGGGTCCAACCAGTGCCCAGATTCTTTCATTTGGACCCAGACCAGATATTCGTCCCAAAATATAAATCTGAAGGGCACCTTCAAACCCAAAAACGACAGGCAAACAACGTCCTTGTCGTCGGATTCAGAAACCCAAATCAGTGATTTGCTCGTGATCCTTCACGCGACAAAGGAGAGCGTGATGCCCTCCATTTCGGAGTCCTTTCAGCTTTCCCACCAAGGCACCAACTTTCAAGTTCCACCGCCGCTCCTCCTACATTGCATCAGCCGCCAAGTCTTTCTGTGGTACTTATGTGATTTTTAATATAAAATTTATTTAATTATTTTAATTAAATTAAAAAAATTAGATAAGTTAATTAATTATAAGAAATATGATATATTTTTCTTAAAATATTATAATCATATTTCTTAATATCCTTCTTCCCTCACTTACTTGCTTATGGTTGAAGGACTATTCATAGGGGTCATTTAGAAAAAATTAATAAATATGATAAATAAGTCTTATATTTAGGATCAAAATTAACTTAATAATTATGTTTTATATTAAAGACTGGAGGAGTATTAAAATAATGGGTTAATATGATTTTTGAGTTTGTTTTCTTCTTAGTTTCGGTTTCTTAAATTTTAAATTATAAATTTTAGCCTTTCAATTTTATTTTTACTTAAAATATTAGTTCTTATAATTCAATAAAAATTTGGATCATTTTATCTTTTGAAAGACGAAGCTTTATAATTTGAAACTTAAGAAAATAAAATTAAAATAAAGATAAACTTGGATGAAAGATTATATTAATTCTAAAATAACTGGCTGAAGTTAGCCTTAAGATCTCTCTTTCCTTACTTGTTAATTTTCTTTGAAAAAATATAAATTGAATAATAAGTTCTTATGTTAGTGAGTTTGGCTTTAACATTGAAAAAATAAGTGTTTCTGTTTTTATCCACTCCTCATTTTAATTATGAGATTAATATATTTTCTAAAATTATTTATAAAATATTGACTTAAAAAAAAATTAAAATACTACATTCTATTTATAATAATTTAAAATAATTAAAAAATTTAATTATTTAATTTTACATTTAAATCTAAGTAAGAGATTTTTTTTATAATCCAAATAATACTCCCTCCGTTCCTTTTTATAAGATACAATTAACTAAATCACATTATTCAAAAAATTAGTTAAAATTAGTTAGGTGCAATAAATATGTAAAAAGTGTAACATTTTTGCCAACAATACCCTCATTTACGTGAAAGAGAGATAATGGGTGGGAGAAAGAACGAATGGGAATTAAATACAATTATATGAGTAATATGAGTAATTAAATAGGGGTAAAATAGGAAATCAACATACAAAATTTGAGACAACCTATAAGTGTCTCTTATAATAAGGAACATGATATACTTTGCAATTGTCTCTTATAATAAGGAACAGAGGGAGTAGATTTTTATGTGTGCATTGATTTCTTTTTTTGGACCAGCGTGTGTATGGATTAATATGCAGACAAAGGGCGTCCGCCTAGTTCACCAAAAAAAAAAAAGGGCGTCCGCCTAATCTAAGGTTACCTTCAAAAGAGCGTGCAGTTCACTTCCCTTCCTAACTCTTCACAACGCATATAAAACGCAGTTCTTGTCTTCCTCTTCTTCTCACACCCTTCTTCATCTTTCGGAGCTCACTTGCCGAAATCAAATCCTAGTTTCTACACTTCTACGCCATTTTCTAAATTATAATGGCTTCCTTGTCTTCTTCACAAGCGCTTCGTGTTTCATCGACTAGAAATCCATCACTTTCTCTCTCTTCCAAAATCCCTCTATCATCCGCCTTCTCCGTTTCCCTTCGGCCTCCCCGCCGCCATGGCGCACGCCCTCTTGTGGTGGTAGTTTCGGCGGGTCTTGATGCGAAGCCAACCGTGCTTGTGGCGGAGAAGCTCGGTGAAGCTGGGCTTCAGCTGCTGAAGGACTATGCAAATGTCGACTGCTCCTATAATTTGAGCCCTGAGGAGCTCCGCACCAAGATCTCGCTTTGCGATGCGCTGATTGTGCGTAGTGGAACCAAAGTTACGCGTGAGGTGTTCGAATCATCGGGGGGAAGGCTTAAGGTGGTTGGGAGAGCTGGTGTTGGGATCGATAATGTGGATCTGGCGGCAGCTACCGAGCATGGGTGCTTGGTGGTTAACGCCCCCACGGCCAATACGGTTGCGGCTGCCGAACATGGGATCGCGCTCTTGGCTGCTATGTCTAGGAAAGTTGCTCAGGCCGATGCGTCTGTTAAAGCTGGTCAGTGACTGATATGCTTTGCTGTGTTTGTCACTTTGTCTAACTCCAACATTTTTGAATGTGGTTTTACGATCCCATATATAAATTATTAAGCTTTGATTTTGATTTAGCACTTTTATAAAGTGCACTTATGTTTATTTTTAGCGTCTTTTTTGTTTGCTTTCACTGACATTTATGTGAATACGGAACAAAGTACAAACTTTTCGAAACCGAAAGTGCCCCCCCCTTCATCTTCAATATAATATCTCCGTTAAAAAATGTGTCTGTATGGAAAACTTTTTTATACTTTTTGCTTGGTTTTTCTCTCTGATTCCGATATGATATATATTATATGGAGGACAAAGGATATTTTATTTACAGTGATGATGTTTTTCACTTCAAGTGCTGGTTTTATTGGTTTTCTCTCTGTTTTTTTTTTAAACTGGTATTCAATGAAATGCATGCTGCTTGATGTTTCAGGCAAATGGCAACGAAATAAGTATGTCGGAGTATCCCTTGTCGGCAAAACGCTTGCTGTCATGGGATTTGGCAAGGTTGGTTCTGAAGTTGCTCGCCGTGCCAAGGGTCTTGGTATGCATGTCATTGCTCATGACCCATATGCTGCAGCTGATCGCGCTCGTGCAATTGGTGTTGAGCTTGTGAGCTTTGATGAAGCCATTGCTACTGCAGATTTCATTTCCTTGCACATGCCTCTTACTCCTGCTACATCAAAGATTCTTAATGATGAGACTTTTGCTAAGATGAAAAAGGGAGTTAGAATAGTTAATGTTGCCCGTGGAGGAGTCATTGATGAGGAAGCTCTTGTTAGGGCTCTGGATGCTGGAATCGTGGCTCAGGTTCTTGCCATTCTCATATTTGAAGGCGCTGATGATAGAATGTAGGGCTGAGTATATAACTTTTGCCTTTGTTTCAGGCGGCACTTGATGTTTTCACAGAGGAACCACCTCCAAAAGAAAGCAAGTTGGTTCTCCATGAGAACGTCACTGCAACACCTCATCTTGGTGCTAGTACCATGGAAGCTCAGGTTTGTTTAGCAAACGTTATGTGCTCCAGTTCACTACTTTCTTCCCTCATAAGGATAATGACTTGTAAGCTTCAAAACTGATGAGCAGGAAGGCGTGGCTATTGAAATAGCTGAAGCTGTTATTGGGGCATTGAAAGGAGAACTTGCTTCGACTGCAGTCAATGCACCAATGGTTCCGGCAGAGGTACTTTAAGAAGTTCATCTTTATCCTTTCCCTTTTTTTAAAATAGAAAATCTTTAATTAATTATTGCAATTGTCCCATCCTATATACCTTTCATTAATTAACATGTGACGTTAAGATAAAACTTCATTTGAAGTTTGTATGTTATTGGGATTTCAAACATGTGCTTTCTTTCTTCCTTCACTTTTTTTTTTTCAAGTGCAAGTTCTATTGTTTCTTGCTTAAATGGTTTGAATTAATTAATTGCTTCCCATATCCTGGGTTTGAAAACCCTAGTATTAGTCAGTTATCATGCGGAAAATCATTCACTCTTATTGTTAGTTTGTTACTTGACTTGTTTTATCTTGTTTGAAACTCTGGAGTTGATAAAATGATCTATTTGAACCTTTTTTTACCCCCAGTATTCACTTAAGTTTGTGGTGAAGCTAAATCCAGAATGGATTAACTTCTATCTTGTCTTACTCAATGCAGGTGTTAACAGAGCTGAAACCATTTGTTGATCTTGCTGAGAAACTGGGAAGACTCGCTCTCCAGTTGGTAGCTGGAGGAAGTGGTGTGAAAACTGTGAAGGTGACTTATGCTTCTGCCAGGGCTCCTGATGATCTTGATACCCGTGTTCTCCGTGCCATGATAATCAAGGGTCTCATTGAGCCCATATCCAGTGTTTTTGTGAATCTGGTCAATGCTGATTTCACTGCTAAACAAAGAGGGCTCAGGATAACTGAGGAAAGGGTTATTCTAGATGGCTCACCTGAGAATCCACTTGAATCCATCCAGGTACAGATTGCTAATGTGGAATCCAGATTCGCTAGTGCCATATCGGATTCGGGTGAAATCAAGGTCGAGGGTTGTGTTAAGGATGGGGTCCCCCATCTGACAAAGGTGGGATCTTTCGAGGTTGATGTGAGCTTGGAAGGTAGCATTATACTTTGCAGGCAGGTGGATCAGCCAGGCATGATTGGAAAGGTTGGCAGCATTCTAGGCCAGGAGAATGTGAATGTTAGTTTCATGAGTGTTGGAAGGATTGCTCCTCGCAAGCAAGCTGTAATGGCAATTGGTGTGGATGATCAACCTACCAAAGAGACTTTGAAGAAGATTGGAGAGATTCCTGCCATTGAAGAGTTTGTTTTCCTTAAGTTGTAACAAGAGGTACTTGTTTTTGCTTAATTCTGTATTTGGTTCTAATTTTGTTGGGCAAACTATATGATTTGCTCAGTTTTGGTGAGGCACGAAATGCGAGTTGTGATGGTTGGAGTAGGGGCGGGGAAAAGAATAATACAGTCATCTTGTGTCAGTGTTGTAGTTTCAAAGAAACAAGAAACCGAGTTTTCCTCTTCGATCTTTCATCAAAATGTGAAACTGATGTGCCAATGGGATGGCTGATGAGAATTGACAAGGGACAACTTAGATCCTTATGACTAATCTCTTCGAGTGGCTACCATTCTGGTAGGATTAATGAGAAGTATCACCACTTAGGACCTAAAAAACAGATATAAAATTGAAAAAATCAAATAAAAAAACTCTAAAAATTGAAAAATTGCATGCCGAAGCTTATTTACAAAAATTGATGTCATATAAAATAATTAGTGAAAGAAAAGTTATTGTTGTATATGCTTAGACGGAGCTGCCGAAGTCTGTAAATTTCATATAAACATCAACACATGATATTATTTCTGGTTTTAATTATAAGACCTAAGATTTTGTTTGTATATTATAAAGAAAGTCTTATAATTAGGATTGAAAGTAATATAAGGAAAGGGTGAGAGGTTTAATTATGGAGACTTGCTAAACTGTTGGTTCATTAATCAAGTTCAATTGACAGTGGCAGCTGTGAATACAAGCACTTTTACATTTGAAGTTTCTTTCTTAAAAGCATTGTGAATTTAGTGGAGAGCAGCTTTGACGGCTAAATTCGAGTGTGTGAATTCATTTTTTAAAATTAATTTTACCATATACAAGATAAATATATATATAAAAAATTTATTTAATAAAATCTAGTTTATATTTTACAAACTAAATTTTATATTAAACACCAAAAGTAATATTTTAATTAAACATCCAAGTGATTATTTTAGTTTATAAAGTTTATAATAGAATAAAAAACGAGGAGCATAAATTCAGATAATTTAATATCCCCTGTTGTATTTCCATTTGATTGAGAAAAATATTTCAAGAACAATTTCATAACCAAACTAAAGCTTGGTTCAACAAATATTTATAATTAATTATTTAAATATTAGACATGCCTTTTCATTTCTAATTTTTTTAAAAAATTTATTTGTTCTTCAGAGTCAATTTCAAGAAAGAGTTCAAAGTTGAAACCTACTTATCATGAAAAAAAACTAAGAATTGAGTGCTAGTATTACAAAATGATTTGCGAGAATTTGAAAAAAAGACCTTTAAATTTTAAAATTTCAAATCAGTCTTGTTCACTGCACTTTAATAATAATTAACAACATTTGAGGAGCAAATGATAATATATTTTTGTAGTCAATTTGGGATTTTATAATTTTAAAGGTATTTTTTTAAAGATTTTTCCTAATATTTTAGCACATAATTTGTCCTTTTGTTAAATACCATGATTGGTGAGGAAGCTGCAAATAATTCAGATGTAAAGAAGCTTGTATTGCAACGAAGTAAATGAAAATTAAAGATAAATCTCAGTTTAAAAAGAGAAAAACGCAATGGCAAAATAATATTAATATGTATGAATGACGATATTATTCATAAAAAATGAGCAGGATAGATTATTCATTAAATCTAAAAAATGTTAGGAAAAGATATATCAAATTATCATTACAAGTGGATATTGAGTGTTTTCCATCTCAGCGATGTTTCTCCTATCTGAGTATAAAAATTAAAAATAAAAACTTGAGGATTTCAATTGAGACTCCAAAAAAGAAAAAGAAAAAAGAAGCTTACTTGTCTCTGTTGTATAATCCATGATGGGGCAACCCAAATCATCATTAATCTAAACCTTATGAACTTGTATTAGGAAGACACCAGATTGGGACCAAGTCGCCATTTATGAACCAGAAAGGAAAGGAACATCAGCAAGAGTTGTGGGTAGAGAAATGTGGAGGTTATTAGCTACTAAATAAGCAGCAATACCAGCTGCATAGCCTGCAAAAGCAAAGCCACTAATCTGCGCAAAAAGAGATCAAGTGTTTCTGTTACTTTACTTGATACAAACAGATCATTAGATAAAAGATAGATTTCATACACAGAACAAAAAGAATTCTGATCCCTCATGCAAAAGTGGCACATATATATTACCTTCCTTAAGTACCAAAAGAAGTCCACCTTTTCCATCCCCATGAATGCAACTCCAGCAGCTGAGCCAATGACCAGCATGGATCCGCCAGTACCGGCGCAGAATGCGACCATCTGCCAAAACTCTGAGTCCTGAGGAAAGGAGGAGACATCATACATTCCCATTGTTGCGGCAACTAATGGAACATTGTCTATTATTGCTGATATGACTCCAATTGCGCTTGCAATCAACTCAACATTTGGAATATGAGCATCGAGGTAGTTTGCTATTTCTCTAAGAATCCCTGCTGCCTCCAGGCTAAAGAACAAAACCATTAGTCCAGAAATATAAGGACTAGTAAAGGAAACACTCCAAGAATAGCTGGGGTTACAAGTTGGTCATATTAAGGCATAGTCTAATCAACATAAAAGAAGAAAACTTCTTTTAAATGTCATTAGCATAACAGCAAGAGTACATCCTTCCTTTTCAAAGGGGCTTCAATGTGATTCTTCATGATGTTTCTAACATAGTTGATTAACAGAAGGGTATGATATAAGGTTTATTTTAAGCTAAGGTACGACTATCATTTGCTCACTCACCTGCTAACAGATAATAAAATTCCGAGAAAAAACAATGCTCCTTGAGTATCTATTCTAGATAAGGCTTGTGGTACTTTTAGCTTCTGCCTTTCAGATTCCCCATAATGAATAGCATCCGTAAGAATCCAAAGCACACCAAGTCCAAGCAACATCCCCATATAAGGAGGTAAACCTGTTAGGGCCTTGAAAACTGGCACAAACACCAAAGCTCCTATACCCACAGAGAAAACAAGCTGTCCTCGAGGAGCCATCTGTTCAGATGCCAAAACCGTGGGAGAATCACGTCCCTTCCCATTCACTTCACTGGACAGAAGAAAAGAAGAGAAGAATTGTTGAAGTTGTCATTCTTAACCTATATCTAATTATTGAACTCAAATTTCTTGGAGTACTTTCACTTTATGAGTACCTAGTCAATGACAAAAGAGCCAGAGGGAGAGCTAGAGAAATGGCCGAAGGTACAAACAAATCCTGCAAGCAACGAAATGCAATTACGGATGCTTTGATTATTCTATATAACATAACTTACATGATTACTGATCTTTCCCCAAAATCAATACTTTATATAGGGTAAATAATACCTTCACTTAACCTAAGTGTCCATGCAACCAAAGAGCAAAAAGAAGAAGAGTACAACAAAGAACATCTAGACTTCAGTCAACAAAGAATGTGCTTTTGTCACCACTAGTTCAGCCAATTCCAATTCATTCCACCCGTATAGTTGATTATCAGGTCAAACTATGCCATAATACAAACTAACATATCATAACGGAACAATTTTCCAGGAGTTAACCTTCATAGTTGGCAATGTAGATACATGACCATGTATCCACAGCATGGTAGTAGTAACATCACCAATAGGAGTCCAAGCGCCACCAGCATTTGCAGCTATAACAACAACAGCTCCAAGAATCCTGTCAACATAATCCTAGTCAGTAATTTTCCTGGAAATATAGCAGAGTCTTGGAGAAGAATGTAATTAGCATACAATTCATTGAAATGTCTCTTAGTATAAAAGCATGCTCTGACAATGATAGTTTACACATAAGCGTGAAGCTCAGAAGCATGTTCTGACAAGAAAAGTTAAATAACATAAATAAAGTTAGATTCTGGGGAGACTGAACCCTCTTTATGACCCCCTGGCCTTTGCTGCTTCTTAGTTATATCTGCTCATGTAATCAGGAGGCAACAATGTCAATGGGCAAGAGTTTGTTCTAGCATTACTATCATTGTGAACAAGTTCTCATTAAAAACTCTTACCAGGCATTATGATAAAATCTTGTATTTGTTTACAACCTAGCTACAATAATTTGGCTATTATTTTCTTAAATTTCAATTCGCATAAAAAGACAAGTTATTATCAAAGCAGATCATCATTAAGTCAATGAAAGTGGAGAATACTAAAAAATGCAAGCTCAAAAAACAACTAAATCTCCAAATGTTTGAAACAAAAATTTCGAGGAACCATATTGTTGATGCAGAATTCAGCTTAAGCTTGTGGTAGCTTACCCCATTTATAACATCTTATGAATAGAAAACAGTCACAGAAACAACTAACTACAAATTTATATGGAAGAAAAATTTTCATGATCCATCAATATGTTGTACGAACACTAATAAACTTGAGGTAGCTCTAATGACCAAAACTCACAAGATAAATAAAGCCACAAATATCTTCATTCATACATACATGTTATTGTAGTAAAACTAGGCACATTTAAAATACAAATGATTGGAAAGAATCAAACTGAAAGTAATTTAAAAGAATAAGAGCATGTACTTTCGATACTCGGATGGAGGCACTAGTTTCCGTAACAGAGAAACCATGACTATAGTAGATGTGAGGTTGTCTAGAACTGCACTGAGGAAAAATGTCACAAATCCAATCTGCAAGCACAAAACATATGCCAAATTTTACTTTTTGAGACGCAACAGCTGAGTTGTCATGTTAGACAGTTAATTATTTAGCAGGATTTAAAAAAAATAAAAATAATTATTTATTGGAACACATAAAGTTTTCCATTATCATAGAATGTCAGATAAGTACATAAGTTATCTCAATTATAGACAGTTAATTTCTGCAGTGTCACATAAATTTCTATCATCAATAAAGCCATTCGTTTCTCTAGAATACCATTATTCAAAGCATCAAACGTCAGGAGGCTAGCCGTCATTAATGCACCACGCATCTGCAAGGAGGAGACCCCTTATTTGGTCCATGTTAGTCATATATCGAAGAATATGCCCCTTTATTTTTTTTGGTTTTTTTTGGGGGGGGGGGGTGTGGTTCTACCTATCAGCAGCTATGCAGAATAGAGCACTCACCACCCAAAGAAGAAGGCGTGGCTTTCGAGTTGTTATATTGTCGGTAACCAGTTTAAATCCTTGATGAGCGTCAACTATCTCAACAATGGTCATGGCACCAAGCAAGAAAAATACGATTTCACTGACTTCTGCAGATGCATGCGTCAACTCTGAAACAGCTATGTCAGTTGAAGGAGCCTACAGACAATCCAATGGGGGGAAGGTAGTACAAAAATCTAACCAACAAAGGGTAAATAAGGACTGAATTATACATACTAGCTGCGAAAATCAGAGATATGGTAAATTTCAATGCGAGATAAGAAAGGGAGAGGAGAAAACAACTAGTGCTAATCAGTATTTGTGATCTGCAGATCATTTGGCGAACTATCATCTTTTTGAGGGAGGTTATATAAGTATAAATCTTGCCCTCCAGATTTCATGTAATGGAAACATGGAATTCTTGTGATACTGGTATTAAAGAGAAAACGAGACTCCTTTGGCAACATTTAAGCTTATTATGAGCAATTTATATACCATTATGTTAATCATATTGTTAAATATTAAGATATTTTTTCTAACCCCAAGTCAACTTTTAACCAACAACAATTCCTAAACATTAAAAGACACAATATTTGAAAAAATTTTAATCCATAAATGAAACACATAAACTTGAGGTAAGGTTATCTAAAAATGATGCGTAGTTGAACCAAACCTACTAAAATCCCCTTTGGCGAAGAAATTCCATCCAAATATATGATTCTACCAAAGGGTTCTGCATATTATTCAGTCAAAGTTAGTTTCTGTATAAACCTAAAAAAGGCCTTATTACAGCGTATTAATGATAAAAACAGTACAATTAAAAAATGAAACTCGTATTTCTAAAAAAGAGTAACACAAGAACCAGTCACTTCTCTTTGCAGCTTATGCTGCATAAGGCAAGAGAAACCATTTAAGGTTGAAAGCATACCTATGACCACACAAGTTTGGCAGAGTAGAAATCTGAGGTAAAAATTTGAGAAACAGGAGATCCTTACAATCACTATGGGATTACACAAAAAATTGTGATTCCACTTATAAAGGTCAGGATAATCAAAAGGTCCATACAATCACTTCTAATCCCTGTCAAGGTTTCATTATCCTTGGGAATATGCCTAAAAAATATCGGAGGAAAACGGAAGGGGTATTGCGACAGTCATATCCCTGTCTCAGGTATATGACGTCTAATACTTGAGCATCCTTTTCTATACAGAGATTTACACATTATCATGTGGAAATAGAAGCTCAAGTGGGATGTGTGTTGCGCTTTGTCAAAATGAAAAATTCTAAGTGCAACCTAAATCTCAAACCCAGGACTCTGGATCGCATGAAACTTGTGACTAATCAAGAACTTACTGGTAATGTTGAGGGAAAAAAAAGGACCTTACCCCAATACTCCGTATCACCCAAAGACTTACAGCCATCAACAGTCCTACTCCTGTTTTATTAAAGGCTAGGGATTCTTCAAATATGATGCCAGCATACCCTAATCCAAACAGCAATACCATAGCAAGATCCTGCAGTTTGAGGTCATGTAGAGTTAATAGAATTTGAACTAGAGCACATTCAAGAACATCTTCCCTCAATGCATGTAATTTATTATGAAACACACAGAAGTAGATTCCGGTAAGAGGGTATTCATGGACCTGATTATCAGTTACCCAAGAGTGGTTAATTGCCACTACTCCAGTTGCAGCTGCTGCAAATATTGCAAGAGCCTTAAGCAAGTCAGTCTTGGACTGGTTTCTACCTTCAAAATCTTGTGAGCTAGCTTCGTCAATTGAGCACAAGGGATCGCTAGTACTGGGTTCTGGCGTCAGGTCCTAATGAGTAAAAACATTTTCACAGTAACATTATGAGCAGCATTGAGCATTAGCATACAAGAGACAAAGCTGGAAACTTCAATACTAATTCTAGCCTTTTTTCCTCCATAATGCCAGCAAAAACGAGAATGAAGTGTGGAAAGTAACCGATCAAAAAAGCAATTAGAATCCTCCTCATTCTCGAAAGAGAATGCCTACAATACATTTGGTAAAAGATATGATGTATTTCTCTTAATGTAGAGAATTCAATTTGCTAAAAAGTCCGGGAAACTTTTATAGACCAAAACAGATGTGAGGAAGATGAAAGCATGACACCTGCCTACTCTACAGCGCCGTGTAATGGGATCTATAGAAGACTTTTCCTTTACGTTATACTTTCATTGAAGAAGTTGATGGTAAACACCTAAACAACCATATGCATATGCAATTTTTGTGCTTCAACACCCCACCCATCCCCACATAAAGTAAATAAAAGTTCTCGGCGTTGCCAACAAACATGGTATGTCCAGATTCATAAACTTGAAATTCAGCTGAACGAGTAATCTGAGAACTTTGTCATATAATAGTAGAAGAAGAACCTCAAATTGTGAGTCGCAATTTTGAGGAGCTTGAGGCGGCTGAAAGGACGAAGTAGGACCTCTAGCCTTGTTTTCAGCACGTGCCAATACACTATCACCCAACAATCTAGGAAGTCTGGTCCTACAACAAGAGAGGCCAGAAAGGAGCCGACTTGATGGTGAATATTCGACAGTACGAATGCCATGAACTGAAAGGTGAACTGTGAGATTCCGTAGGTGTTGGGATGGGGACAAGTGAGTGCCCACTGAAAACGATGACATCTGAGAAGGTGGATTTAAAGCAGCAAAAGATTAGGTTGAAGAAACGGCATACTTATAAGGAGTTTATTAAGGAACAGTGGTGGAAAAAAATGGAAGTGAAATCCTTTGAAACTATCCGCGAAATCAGAACGAAAGGAATTGGAAGTTAATGGAAGAACTGGTTGCCACCCTGGCGTCGTGTATTTTTATGTGGCGGCCATGAATAATATATTGGTCAGAGTCGTAGTCTATTAGATTTCTGGAGAAAAGGCCAAAACTTCGTATTAAATATCATCAATAACCACTTGAATTTTTGGGATGAAAAGCAATTCCTAAGATTTATTTTGACCAATGAACTTGGAGTGCCATGCAACTTCGGGCTCAATTATAATCAATATTAACAAAGTTTATGGCGAGGATCAAGAAGTTATAAATAGAACAATTCATTATATATATATATCAAAATAAAAAATGTAACAATTTATTCACTGATTTTGACATTTTGTGCATTTTACAGACAAAGGAAAACAGAACAATTTAGTTGACGTGGCTAGCAGAATGATGAACAGAACATGTAATTTCCTGGGAAAACTAAATAGTGTTTTTAGGACTAAAATTTTTTAAAATATAATAAAAAAAAACCTTAGCCAATGTCGTTCAAGGCAAGAAAAAACTCCAATTGGTCAAAATGCTCTCATTTATGTAGTTGGCAAAAAAAAAATCACTCATTTATGTACAAAATGAAGATCCTGAAAATTAAGTTGAGAATCCTAAAAGCTCATAGGTAAAATTAAGTTGAAAATACTAGTTTGAATCTCAAAAAAACATATTTGTTAGGAAGAATATTTCTTAACCGCTTCAGGTCTGAAAGAGATTAGTCTCAAATCTAATATAACTTGAAAATACCGCCCCAAGTCTGGAAGGATTAATCTCAAATCCAATATAACTTGGAGATACTCTTGTTTCATCTAAAATAAATAAATAAAAGATTCAACTTTGATGTTAAAAAAAATCAAAATCAACTATTGAATTCTGAATAATTCGTGCATTTAAGATATGCTGAAGTAATATTATTATTAATTATTAGCAGTATTTTTATTATTTTTATGTAAGGAAAAAAATATTATTTTTAATAACTCAGTTGACTAATTTGAAAAGATTAAAGGAGTTATTAAATTACTTAATTATAATATGTATTACTACCTCCGGTTCTACTTATAATCTACAAATGAGGTCTTATAATTAGGATCAGAAATAGTATATGATATCTCTAAAATACTTATATGAATTATTAAATTATATATCAATTTATAAGTAAAACAAGTTAGTTTGAAGAAAAATAATACATATAAACAGCTTAAAGTAATTTAGTAATTTTTCTAAATTGACTAACTAAGTACTCCTCCGGTCCTTATTATAAGACCCAATTGACTTTTTATTTGGTCCTAATTATAAGACCCAATCCATTTTCTCTCTTATATTTATGCATTTTTTTCCAAGATAATCCTTCTAATAATGATAGTTTTAGCCAATATACTTAATTAGCAAGGATATTTTAGGAATAACAACACTTATTTTTTATAAATAACCACAACTTAACTTATTCCTAATCTCCTCAAATAAGTCAATTGGGTCTTATAATTAGGACCGGAGGAGTATTATATTAAGTACAGAACGGAATATTTCATTCATTTTAATTTTTCAAATCTCATTCCATTTGCTGCCCAGAAATCAATATTCCATTGTGTTTTCTGGGCAGCAAATGCGGGTAAAATGTAGATATGGATTGACTCCTCCGTTCTTGACCCAAAAAAAAAAAAAAAAGATTGACTCATCCGTGGAGTGCTGTGTCAGTTACGGTGAGCTGATTGACCGTAAGCCAGGTTCTCTTGTCATTCTTACGGCCATGAATTCTCTACTTTCACTTTCGTTTCTCTGTGCCTTGGCCCTGGCGATCTCCCTCCACTACCGAGCTGTCTCTGCCGATACTGCGGCTTATCCCACCATCCCCGGCACCGATGCCGTCGACTGCTCCATCGCCGGTGGTGACTCTGATCTTATTCCTCTTCGCCGAGAAGTCTACGATAATGGTCGAATATTCGATATCACTCACAAATACGTCCCCCACATGCCAGTCTGGGATTCTAACGATGGCCTTGGTAGACACTTTCTCTGGCTTGAGAAAAGCATGAAAAATGGTTCTCGCGCCAATAACTCAGCTATGAAGCTGGGTGTTCACACTGGTACCCATGTCGATGCGCCGAGCCACTTCTTCGACAACTACTTCGACGCCGGCTTTGATGTTGACACGCTCGATTTGGAAGTCCTTAATGGTAAAAGAATGGTTATGGTTTTTGTAGCCTTGTGCTTCACTTTTATTTTTCTCTTGGTGATAATGTCTTGCACTCTAGCCGTACGCGGAAAGTACGAGGTTTTTTGGATGTCCCTTCGCGTTGACATTTAGTGTTAATCCCATGTGCTATATGAAACCTTTCGGTGAAATTTCAGGATAGTGTTCGGCTTCCTCTCTTCTGGTAGTGGTGGATGGTTCATCCTACTTCATACAGCTCTTTGTTTGCTAATTTTTGCGTCAAGCTTTGCAGAGCGAAGCGAATAGTGGCAAAAGCATTTTGCTAGGACATGCTACTAGCCTCTAGTAGCTCTGAGGGTGTTTTGCATAATTCTTTCTAGATTCTGTCTGTTTGATCGAACGATTTATGAAAGCGTATGTACAATTTAGCTCAGCCCAATCTTGGACTAGGAATATCAATTTTCCCTCGCTATTACATGTTGAAACCCACGATGCAAGAATTTAGAGCATGCATCCTGAGTAAGGAAATCAATTCAAGCTATTTTTTGGTATCTAAAATTTGTCAATTAACCAGCACAGGTGAATGGTATATATATGTGCTGCTGACCATCTCAGTGTTTAATACTTCTGAATGTGTTATTTTCTTTTTTAGCTTTTTGCTCTTTGGCTTTGGAAAGTGTTGTTTGTAATAACTTCTTCCTCGTGAACTCATAGCCAGTAGTCAGATGCTTTATCCACTCACGTTTCGGATTTTCTGGAGCTTATACCCATCCATTTGATAGGATTTAAATTTTTCTTAGCTGTATTATAGGATAAAAGTTATTCCTTTCTCCTTTTGGTAATTCATTTTATGAATGCTATAGTTGATCATATTGGCATAGATGCTAACAGAAAACCTATTTCTATCTGTAGGCTATGCTCTATTGGTCGATGTTCCAAGGGATACAAACATAACTGGTATGTATAACTTGTGAGTTTGCTTTGAAGACTTCTTATTTGTTTGCTATGTTGGACTTTGCACATGTTGATCAAAGTTTGAGGTTAACTTTAGTAAAATTTGACAATATTCTGATGAATGAGAATTATTGTGTATCTGATGAACACACCATATAATTGCTCTGATCATTCATGTGTAATTAAGATCCTATAGATTAAAAATTATTTAAAGATCTGAATGTTAATTTGCCCAACATACCAAGTTTTATGATTAATAATAAAAGATAAAAGGGTACAAAACAAATATGCTCTCAGGGGGGGTGCTTTCTCATAAACACCCATTTCTTCACATTTGCTATTTTTGGTTTCTTTAGTTAAAAATGTTTCATAATTGTGTGAATTTTTCATGGTATTTTAGCTTCCTCAATAATTGTATATTAGATTACATTTTCCTTTTTTACAGCTGAAGTTATGAAGTCCCTGAGTATTCCTAGTGGTGTACGTCGTGTGCTCTTCAGGACATTAAATACTGACAGGTTACTTGTATAAATACTTGTATTGTTACTTTAGTATATTACTTTTCTCTTGTTGGTCTAGCATAAAAAGTTAATTGAATATATTCCTTAATTGACGTGTTTATAGAATTCTGCACATTTTGACCTTGATGATCCAAAATAAAATCTCGTGTTGCCATCATTTAGCTTAGCAATGTGTACCAGCTCATTAGAAGCCACATGCAAACTTAAATTTGTTAAAATGTCAGGCGGCTTATGTTTAAGAAGGAATTCGACACAAGTTATGTAGGCTTCAAGGAGGACGGAGCGAAATGGCTGGTTGAGAATACTGACATTAAACTTGTAGGTGAGATATATATTGTCTCTTAAAACTTTTTGGCTGCTTATTCTCAAGGGCATATTCTCTGACCTTTTTCCCGTGTCAAATGACCAGATTCATCTTTTTTTTTTTCCCCCCAAGGTATGAATGACCAGATTCCTTTAATTTTTGCATGTGTAGTCATGCACATCTAACTCCATCTCTGCATCCATTTTCCAATACGTAGGTTTGAGTCTACCATAATTGCATGGCATGGTACCACACTACCTCTAGTATCCCTATATCATGGGAGCAAGATATTTCATCTACGACAAATTTATCACCATTAGTTTTTCTGTCTTTCAAGCAAATACTCTTTTGTTTGTGTGTTTGTGTGTATGTATGTGTTCAGTCTTTTGAAACTCAGTCAATGAAGAAATAATAACAGGAAGGGCTTATCAATAGTATTTCCTAGTTACAGGATGACATTTCTTCTCTTTTGCATCCTTCCTCTCTCTGCCAATCAAAATTTATGTCTCGTGTGCTATGAGAAAATTTAGTAAAAGTACCTCTGCTGTTCGAATTGATTGTTGTCAAATTTTTTTTCTTCTTCTCTTGGAAAAGTTCCTATTATGCCTATTCACATTCCTATGATGCACTGTAGGAGTTGATTACTTATCCGCTGCTGCTTATGATCACTCGGTTCAATCTCATCATGTATTTCTGGAAGGCAGGGTAAAGAAAATGTTTGTTTCATTATACTGATTCATGCATGTGTAACTTCACACTATCGACCTGCTAATTTTCGATCCCTTGATTTATTTTTAATGGAAAAGAAAACATTTCAAACAACATTAGCTATCCCATCCATGTTCGGTTTTATATTAAGCTCTGAACTCCCGCAATTTCCAGACTAGTAGTACTGATAATGATGGTCTGCGTGCTAACTGGTGATTCTGGTTATCATTGTGATCCCTGCGCTCATGAAAATTACATTTTTATTTTCACCCAAGATAGTTGGGAAATATCAATAAATTCTTTTGCTGTACATCCTGTTTTTGTGGCCGCTCCTTTTTCTGTGCATCTAGTTCACAAATTTTTGGACCATTTAGTTCTGGTTGCTGATCTCCTGATAATTGGTAGAAGCTGTAAGGATTATTATTATTATTTTTTTTTTTGAGTAGATGTTTGTAGCTATCCCATCTAGATCAGGTTTTATTGACAAACACACTACCAATCAACACAAATTCAATCTGCCCTCTGCACCAGTTCATAATGATTGCTTCACCATGTCTCTTAGCCTCAATTCATTTGCTTGGGGTCAGCTGCAGGCTGATGAACTAATCTCAGTCTGCATTAAATTTTCTTTTCTGCTTTTTTGAGGAAGTGTCGCCTCTGGACAAATAATTTTTTTTGTTTTTAAGCCTTGAGAAGACTTGCCAGAAGGTTCTCTCAGGTTTTGCTTGTATAGACAACAACTTTTTATTTTATTTTATTTTATTTTTCAAAAGGCTTTTTTCTTTCTTGGATAAGACCTAGTATGAATAAGCAATGTGCTAACAAAACCATGCACTTCTCAGGAAATCATTCTCGTGGAAGGCTTGAAGCTCGATGATGTCCCGGAAGGAATATATACGCTGAACTGCTTGCCCCTTAGGTTGGTTGGTTCCGAGGCATCACCAATACGATGCATTCTGATCAGATAATAGGTCCATGTGAGTTTGAGGAGGCCAAACCTGGCATTCGTTCATATCTCTGCTTTTGGTTCTCCGCTGTACTTTTGTTCTTTTTTGGATGGGACGTGACCTGTTCTGGACATTGTTTCCATGCAGTGCCCTTATCAAGATGTCAAATGCTGCTGCATTATGGTGAGATTGATGCTGTTTACGTTGCCACACTAATATCTTTCTGTTGAATTAAACATGTTTCTCTTGTACGAAGTCCAGGAATGAGTTGCACTGGCCAATAAATAGCATGACTTGCATGTATGTATGTATGGTATGCAGGCCAAACAAAAAAGAGGATGTATTCTTTTATATGCGTAGATTGAAATTTGGAAACTACTAGATATGGCTCTTCTCCATGGATGTAAAAGCTTTTCAACATATTTCTTGCCAGTACGTTAAGAGGGTGCCACCTGGCCAAAAACAAAGATTAGGTTGGTCAAATTGCAATTGAGTTTTTCTAAATGTTTTTGCAAGTTCCCACTCAAGGTTAGATTGGTAAAGGTGGAATGAAATTTCTGTAGTTAATAGTATTGTTAAAAAAAAAATTGATTTTGATTATATAAATATCGATATATCTATATAATATATTATAAATCGAGGTAGTCATAAAGGTTGATTTAGTTAATAAAGATATGGCTTATCCTATCAGAAACGTGATTTGAGTCTTGTTATCACAGATAATTTGCAAGTGCATTTTTGGGTGTTTTTTTGAATTGTGAAATTTATTATGTTCTAATTAATTTTCAAAACCCAAAACACCTAAATAAAATTTTAAACCGGATAGTTTCATATTTACAGTTGAATCCATGTTAGCAATTAATGGGGAGTTTGGCAACCTTCGGAATCACTTAAAAAAAAAAAAATCTAACAATGTATTTGGTGTCAACTTGCGTTTATGAAGCTAACGGTTAAAATTTCTGGTATATTCGGATTTGGGATCGGAAGATTGAATCCAAGCCAGGCTATCAGGACTGACCCCAGACAGTCCAACGGGCCATCTTCTAACTAAGCACCGCCCATTGTCAGTAGACCGGGCATATCATAACTCTATGTATATTTCTTTCAATCCTTAATATAAAATTAGTTAAAAATTAAACTTGGTCTTAATATAAAATTTTAATCTAATTTATTTTTCAAATTTATTTTTTTCCTAAAATATTCGTATCGATTGTAAGAATTCCTACCAATGGATAGTTCTAATATACTACTATATAATTAAAACGAATAGCTTATGGAAGACAACACATATTTATAACGAATAACTAACTTAACTAATTTTTTAATATCTTTAAATTATTTATCTAGTTCTCGCATTAAAAGATAAAAAATGGGATGTGTGTACGTGTATATATATACAGAGAGAGAAAAGGGGAGGGGGGGAGGTAATTAAGAAGCTTGGGATAGCAACAAAGCGTTTGTTGAAGTGATGAAGCATGTGTTTCTGCGTTTGTGGCAGGAATTCTGTGCTCCAACCTGGTGTGGGTTATATCAGTTTGGTTGTAATTTTGTACTTGTCTTACTGCAATCGCTTCCCTTGCTCGTGCCTAAATACTATTAATGGCCATTCCAGGAACTTGAAGGGCGCAGCATTTGAATATGCACCTTAAGAGCCTGTTTGGAGGGCTTAAGAAATCCCTTATCATCACGTTTCATTTAAGTTCACTTGTCTCGTTTTCCGTAAATTATTGTTAAAAAACTACTTATAAACTGTTCCAAATAGGCTCTAAAATGATATTAACAGAACTCAATTCAGAAAATCTAATTTCCTGCTTGCTGAGGATTAAGAGGTAAAACCCAGTTTAGTAAAACCAATCAAACAAGCATTTATTAAAAACTGAGTTTTCAAAATTAAACTTGGGCGTCAAAGAGAACAACTAAACACAAGCTGGCTTTGAGTTTCAGTTTTGACCCCAAGCCATGCGTCCAAACTTTTAATATGACTGGCGCTGACCCACCAGCAACCATTAACAGCTCAAATGTTGTACCCTCAAAACCATTCACGGGTTCGTTCTTCTCTTTATGAATGTTGGTCTTCCACCATTATTGATAGAACCTAATATCTCCAACTTATTCATACCAATATAAAATATAAAATTCCATATGAACGGCTCAAATCCCCCCCCCCCAAAAAAAGACCATGGGTTTGTTTGGGATTACAATTGGAGTCCCAGAATCACTTATTCATGCAATTTGATGCCAAATTTTTTTCACATGCTTATCTGGTAATCATAAATCACGGTTGAAAAGCTATTTTAAAAATATTATACCATCGTTCCAAATAAGCCAAAAACAACACAGTAGTTTCACTATGGCACTGGTGGGATCCAACCTGAAAGTCTGAAGCTAAGGTGTTAGATCAATGTCGGTACAAACATTTACAGAAGGAGAGTAAATTATAAATGCTTGCTCATCAGTTTATCTGGGTGCCATTTATGATTAGTCTTCTATTCTTTTGTACAAAAGTAGATAAGCTTTTATTTGCTTTGATACATTCTGATTCTGAATTTGTGACCTGAAACTCATTTTACAGATTGATTTTTAACATACTGGGGTTGCTTCTATTTATTACTCCTCCGGTCCTTATTATAAGACCCAATTTGACTTTTTATTTGGTCCTAATTATAAGACCCAATCCATTTTCTCTCTTATATTTATGCATTTTTTTCCAAGATAATCCTTCTAATAATGATAGTTTTAGCCAATATACTTAATTAGCAAGGATATTTTAGGAATAACAACACTTATTTATTATAAATAACCAACTTAACTTACTTCCTTAATCTCCTCAAATAAGTCAATTGGGTCTTATAATTAGGACCGGAGGAGTACTTTTTATAATTCTCAACCAACATCTGTTTCCAAATTTCAGACTTTGCTGTTCATCCAAAAAAAAAAATAGGACTCTGCTTGTACGTTAAGGGTCACTCTTGGCTGTTCAAAGATCCCCAAAATCTTTGTCTATAAAAAAAATGTTGTCCTCTTCTTATCACTTTGTAAAAGATTAACAACTTGGCTTTTGTTTGGGAAAATCAATACATGATGTGTCCCAAATAGTGAACAATAATGTGTAGGCTTTAGTTTTGAGCTGCATTAAATGTAAGGTTTAAGATTAATTGTTTCTAATTATGAATTTTAGTTGGAAACATTTTTTTATATAAAAGAATGTGTTCATGTTTAAGAATCCTAGTAAAGTAACCAAGTTATTAATAAATTGGCCAACGAAAAAGTAAGTTATTGATAAATTCTAGTAGCTTATAATCATAACTTTTTTACAAAAATAATTGTTGCATTTTGGATAAGCAATATTACATCCGTACTTTGAATTGATTATTTCTAGATGAAAATACTCCTATATAATATTAAGAATATGTACTTATAATAGTAACATGTTTAAGCGATAGCTTCAAAACACCAATAATAACTTAATGATTTTAATATATATATTAATTCATTTTCAAAATAAGTTTTGAACATTTTAGGTGGAGCTATCCTTTATCTTGTCTCTTATATATCAATCAATTTCCCAAAAAAATGCATTGAAGTATTAAAAAGGAGCAATATTCATAAATTTTTATACTTTATAATCTCTTGAATTAGACCCTACACTTTGTTCTATGTTAACATCCTATTAGATTTTTATTAATTTATGTAAATTTCTGTGGGTGTTTTTTTTTTTCCCTAAAAAAATTACATCTAAATTTTGAGGTTTCTTTGTTGAATTGGTCTTCTTTTGCTTAACCAAATATGTTGAAAAATGACTATATTATACGTGGACTCCACAGGGGCTGCAGCTTTTTTCTGTTATTGTTAGGCCAATTAAGTTGGAGGCAAGAGATTTACCTAATCTGTGATTAATTACTTTATTTATGAAACAAATGAAACGTCAGGGTAACTATAAGTGTGTATATATATATAATACAAGATTAGGAAAACAATTATTTTTTGTTTTTTGCTGATTAATTTCAATCCAGGCAGGTGAACCAAAAGAATATTCCCTTGGAAAGTTTGCACTTGAGTCTTTGAATTTAACAACCTAATTTTTTTCTAAAATGTTTAGGTTCCATATTTAATTACAGCGTATGGTGTGACATCTTACCTTACCCCATAGTCAATCTTCTGCCTAATACAAGTTTTTTTTTTTTGTTTAACTTGAGCCATAGTCAATCTTCTTCCTAATAATATCTTCCTAATGTCTTAGCCCTTTTTTTTGGGGGGGGGGGCAGTTTTGAGTACGAAAATGGCAATTATAAATGAAAAGGGAGATAGCATAATTTTTGACAAAAAATTATCATACAAATTTCAAAATAAAAAATACAGTTTAATAAGAAAAAATCTAATGTCTCAAGCAACATTCGACAGTGTCAAATATGGTTTGTGTAACAAATTTAAATCTAATGTCTCAAGCAACATTCGACAGTGTCAAATATGGTTTGTGTAACAAATTTAGTTTATTTTTCATTGCATGTATTTTTTGCAATTCAAAACGAATTTTAATAGCACACATTGATATATATATATATATATATAATTTCAAAAACTATTAAATCTTAACCATCAAATTACATTTATAATTACTACCTCCAGTGCTTGATATAAGAGCTGGTTTAACTTTTATTTTGATCTTAAATATAAGACCTTAATCTATTTTATCTCTCATTTTTGTCTATTTGTTTCCAAAGTAGTTCTTGTAATAATAGTAGTTCTAACCAATATATTTAATTAATAAGAATATTTTTAAAAAGATAAAGTCTAGTCATTACAAATAACTAAAAAAAGATAATATCTATTTATTACAAAGAAATAATTTAACTAATTTTTTAAATTTATTTAAATTAGTTACTTAATCCTTATATCAAGGAGAGAAGGTGGTACTTGATTACTGTGATGTCTGGGTGAAGCTGGGGACGTGTATTGTTATTGTCTTCTTCTGCCGAAGAAACATAGGAAGGAGAGGACCCCACAGTTAGATATTGTCCTCCATTTGTTGTTATTGGTTTCTGACTTTACAGCTGTCCTACAAATATGAGCAAAATTTACGAAAATTGTTCATTCCAAGGTTTGAACTTGACAAGTTCACTTTATTATTTCTTACAATTAATATTAATGAAACCTGAGCAATTTCCTCGCATGCGCGTGTGTGTGGGTGACAAATAACCACGAGATGTCCGACTTATAGACAGACAAATTTTACAACAATTCTTGATAAATGAGGTATGGATAAATCATCTTAACATATTTATGTATACTCTGGCGAAAATATATATTGATTGAAAAAAGCAATATATTTTATATTTATTGGAAATCAATAACATCTTGAAAAGAATTTAGATAAGAAAAAAATACTCATGACTATAACACCCATTTAAATAATGGGCATGTTCAACTTATATGAAAATGCTTGTTTGTTAACTAATGACATATATTAAATTTTAACTATAATTTTATATGTATTTGATACTATGTCCGGTTTTTAATATAAGAATTTATTTAATTTTTATTTTGGTTTTAAATACAAGACTCTAATTTTTTTGTCTCATATTTATTCGTTTTTTAAGATAGTCCTTGTGATAATAGTAATTTTAGCCAATATACTTGATTAACAAAGATATTTTATGAAAGAAAATACATACCACCTCCGGTCCTTAATATAAGATCCCATTGGACTTTTATATTGATCCTAAATATAAGATCTCAATCCATTTTTTCTCTCATATTTACTCAATTTTTTCTAAGATAGTCCTTCTAATAATTATAGTTTTAGCCAACACACTTGATTAGTAAGGATATTTTAGGAAGGACAACACATATTTATTACAAATAACTAACTTAACTTCTTTCCTTAATTTTCTCAGATTAGTCAACTAGCTCTTATAATTAGGACTGGAGTAGTATTTATTATAAATAACTAACTTAATTAGTTTCTTTAATCTATTCAAATTAATCAACTAACTTTTATATTTAATACTCCTCCGGTCCTTATTATAAGACCCCATTTGACTTTTTATTTGGTCCTAATTATAAGACCCCAATCCATTTTGTCTCTTATATTTATGCATTTTTTTCCCAAGATAATCCTTCTAATAATGATAGTTTTAGCCAATATACTTAATTAGCAAGGATATTTTAGAAATGACAACACTTATTTATTATAAATAACCAACTTAACTTATTTCCTTAATCTCCTCAAATAAATCAATTGGGTCTTATAATTAGGACCGGAGGAGTAGCATAATTAGTATATCTTACCAGTATTATTTTGTTGTGGAATAATATCGGTCTCTTCCTTTGAAACTTCTTACCATGTTGACCTCCCATCCCAGACCTATTTGGTGGTTCCAAGGGTGTATATCATCATCATGTATGAATGGTTATTGTTGTTTGTTTTTATGCAATCATTATTATTGTTTTACATTATGAGTTGTATAGATTTTAATTTAGGAAATATCCCCAAAAAAAATTACTAAATTTTAAATCAGGATTTTTTCCTACATTTTAATAAGCTTTGACTATAGTTGACTTGTAAACAATTTTTAGGAGTTTTAAATTTGAGGTTCAGTAATCTTCGGATTCTCTTGTGAGATTCTTTCTTTAATTTATACCACATGAAATAAACAGTATGCTAAAATTTTCTATTGGAAACAAAGTAACAAAATGTATTATTAATTCGTGATTCTTTAAAAAAAAAAAACAAAACAAAACTATTCTCAGAATAGTATAATTAGCTGGTAAAACATCAAGTCACATAAAGAAGATTTGAAGATATTTGTGTGGTTTATGTGAGGATGATGAGTGACGAACATGTGATGTATTGTAAAACTACAAAATTATGTTAACCTTTGGGTTGAAAAAAAAGTTATGAAATACCTTTTGCTTTTGTAGCTTTGACCAGATTTAATTGTGAAAAAAAATGAAAAACGTAAATATTGATATTGACCCTCCACCTAAAAATCACAGTAGTCTAATGAAGATCAAATTTTAATCATGGAATATTGTGTTTTCCCTTTTTGGTTGCCGATAATCTATCCAAAACTGCCTCATTCTCATTAGAGTAGAAAAATTATAGAAAAGTTTAGTTTGAAACTGGGAAAAAAAAAAAAATCTTTCTGAGCCTACGAATTACTAACTTTTATTTGGTCTTTGGAAGACTAATCACATAAGAGTGTTGAATTGAGACTCCGATTAATATTTTGAATTGAGATGAGAATAATTAATAATTAAGTCAACAGATGTAATAGCTTTGAAAAATTTGACCAATTCAACTAACAAAATAATTGATAGAATTCGATCTTGGAAAACATAATCAAGGTAAAATTAAAGAAAAATTAATTTATTAGTCTGTATAGTTTGGACTTAGTTGTAATAACTTAGTCTAATTTTTTTTATATGACTCATAGTATTCTCAAGTTACTTTGAAGTTAAAACTAATTTCTGTCAGGTTAAGAGCGTTAAGGTTAAAACTTTCCAACAAGTATGCTTATTGGAATTCAAATTTGTGTTCTCTTTCTTACAGGGGTGAGACCGCTTTCCATTTCAATTTTCAACTAACAACTTATTAGTAACTCAATGTTTAAGTTTTAATTCAATGTAAAATAATCCCGATGGTTTTAATTTGTTCTTAATTTTTAAACTTTGACTCACTACAATTTAATTCCTATAATTTTATTCGGTCAAAATCTTATTACCTAAGTTTCATGAAATATATATTTTTTTAAAAGGGTTAAGGTGTAATTTTGACCTTGATCTTATTTCTTAGGTAGAATTTTGACCCCTAATTTTACTTCTCAGGTGTAATTTTGCCTATGATCTTTGGATGCAATTTTGACTTTGAGGGGAAAAATTGCATTAAAAAAAAAAGAGATCAGGGTCAAAATTGTGCAACTAAAAAGATCAAGGACAAAATTACACCTTAAACCTTTTAAAAATATAGGAACTAAAGTTTTAAATGGTTAAAGCTAATTGAGTTATAGTAAATTAAGGGTTCAGAGAGACTGACTTACAACATAGTTAAAACTATAAGAATTAAGTTATGTACATTTAGCAACCAAATAAAAAATACAGGACCAAGATTAGTTTTTCTAAAAGTTAACTATGGATTTTAAATATTTAATGCTAATTTTTTATCCTACATGTCTAATGCAACTGGAAAAATGCAGCAAGCAGTATAGGGAATCCACTAAAATGGCCACACACTGAATCTTCCCAATTTCTAAAGTAAAAGAGGCGGTAACAAAAAAACAAAAAGAAAAAAGAAAAAGAAAAAGAAAATCAAAATCACTAAGCAATTTAGAGAAAGTTTTAAAAAAAAAAATGTTTGAGGAATGTCACCAGTCACCCACATGGGTTATTCCACCTTTCTTATATGCTTTTATAAAGATGAAGCACAAGATAATCATACTTAGTCTAATCCAACTATGACTTGTTGCAAAAAGTTCATATCTATATTGTATCGCACTACCTGCGACTGACTTTGAAAGTGTTTAATCATATGTTTTCCAGTCTTGTTTGATTCTTTTCCTTATTAATGATTGGTGCTAATATGGGTGTTAATAGAATTAGATTGAAAAAATTAAAAAGATGTCAAAACTAATGAACCAATACAAACAACATGGTGAAATTTTGCCGGAACAGTCAAAAAGTAAACTGATTAAATAGCTCATTAAATTGGTCAAGAACTGAAAAAAAGAGATAAACAAAGGAAAACCATTTGAGTTATTGACTCAACTGATTAAAATCTTATTTAATCATTTTTTTATAGTTTTTATATTTGTTAGTACAAAATAGTATCTTTATAGGACATACTCTTTTCTTCCTACATCCTAAAATCATGTATGTATGAACTATTCTTGTAAATAATTATTACTATTTTGCTAGTGTTTACTTATGTTTACTTAATGAGTACTATGATGATAGCCGGTCAATTTTGCTATTTTGAGTTCAATGTGTAATTGTGGATTAATGTTAACTCATTCAGATTTGAATAGTAGGTTACGAAATTCATTAGTAATAGTTTTTTAAATTACTATTTTGATATATACATATATATAATAAAAAATTGTAATTTTTATACCCTTCTAGTTAATATATAAAAAAATACTTCTCTAATCTTAAATATAATATTACAAAAAAAGTTTTATATTTAAAACCGGAAGAATATATTAATTTTATTACTATTGGATAGTTCAACCCGAATTGAACTAAGAAACCTTGATTATTGTCTTGATTGGTTTAATTTGCAAAAAATGGGTGATCAATAAATATCTGTGCAATCATTCTATCCAAAGATAAGAAGAAAAAAATTGGACACAACGATGAAAAGGATGAAATGATTGACAAGAAGAACCAAGTCTTGAAGATTTCATTTCCAGATTTCCGAAGCTCTCCTCAAACTCGATTGCAGATTTGCAGTATACCTTCAAGACTTTACCTTTCCATCAAATATGCAGACTTGCAATATACCTTCAAGACTTCATCTTTCCATCAAATATTCAAACCCTTTTCATCCTTAAGCGCCGATTTTCTCATATAACATTGCAATATACTTATTAACAAGAAACCATTTGTGCTGAATTTATCTTATTATTAGATCTTGATTATATCAAAAGACGTGGGCCCATTTTATCTTCTGAGATGTGCACGTTGGACATTGCTGAAAATGAAGAAAGAGATAATATATACTCATTCTTTACCATATGCTGCGGGATACCAGAATATGAAAATTACAAGTTCTTCGTTATTTAGGAGATGAGACAACAATTGCAACACCAACCAGATTCAATGGAGACAACTTCATATTACGCTGTTGTTGTTGATGCTGTTGCTGAGCTCTGTTCCTCTTCAACAGAGACTGATCTGGTGAAGAACATAATGATGAAGATGACCCTACTTTCCACGAACCGTTGGATCCTTCATCGGTCCCAACTCCACCATCGATTAAGCCACTTAGGTTCACAGGGATTATTATTCTTTCATCATGCTTTCTCTTCTTTCTATTCTTATTATCAGACGCCTCGAGAATTGCTTTATAACACTCCTCTACTTTCTCCTGTTTCATAACACAGATCTACATTATAATTATGATACCGCGCTAACTCCAAGTTCTTTCAGTAACACTAGACGACAGAACAAGAATTAAGCTCATACCTTGTTGATTTTAAGCACATCCAGGAGTTGTTTTTTGTATTCAGCTGCATCATTGTGCTGTATCTGCTCTATAACACGAAGCATTGTGGCTGTGGCCAACACAGAAGGAAGACAGCCCACGAATCTTGAATCTACAGACAGTGTTTCGATGTTTATAAGGATACTGTTTATAGTGGCCTCTTTCGTTGTTGTTCTAATGTGAGTTCTTTTAAAATGTTTACCTGAAAGTGCTGATAGAAGAAGATGCTCACAACGCTTGAGAAATTGCCAGTGAAGATGGGTTTTCAATCCAAGCCTTCTAATGATGTGATCTAAGAACGATAATGGTGTCACTGGGTGCATCTTCCATTTCAGGGTCGATAAAACCAGAAGCTCCATTCTCAGAATCGTCTTGCCCTCGAACACATACTTCGTACCTTCCACCTTAAAACCAAAAAGGAAAGAATTAGATCTGTCATATCTTAGAACGAAAACTTAAAAATGAAAGGACAAGACCCAAGGTTGCGTTTTCAACGTACTTGGAGGTCTAGAAGAGGAGGGAGTTGTGTCTCTTCGACCTTTGCAGCTAAAGAAAGGCAAGTGACAGCCACCAGTTGGATCATCCATGGCTTCTCTATTTCAATTTTGAAGCTTAAAATGAACCTATCCAAGTAATTAATGGCCAGAGTTGAAGTAAGAGCAGAGAAGCCATGGTGAGTATTCACCTTAAGAATCCACTCCACAGCTTCACGACGAGCCAAGGAGAGGCGAGAGCCTGAAAATTCCAGATTACCCAGGTTGAAGTTGGCAACTTCTTGATGTTGTTGCTGTTCTTTGGTGAAGAGAGAGATGAGGTCTTGGTCTTCCCAGAACAAATCTTGCTCCAACAGAAGCAGAGGAAACAGAGAAGCATTATTGTTCGAGAGATCAGTTTCATCTGATAACTCTGATTGTGGGTGTTCTTGTTCGTCGTCTTGTTCATCCAGGTTGGGCTCATGACAGTAGAGAGAATCGAGAAGAAAGGAAGAATCTTGAAAAGCCATCTTCTTCTCCTTCTTCTTCTTTTTGGTTAAGGGAAGAAGAGGGAGATGAGTTGTGATGTGAAGGAGCGATGTGGTCATCGTAAAAAGAAGACACTGAGACTGAAACCCATCGCTCTTTTCTTTACTGTGTCTAATGGAAGGGAAGGATTGCAGGGGGAAAGCAGAGAAACAGAAAAAGCAAGAGAGAGGATTGATTTTACAGCTGACGGGGTTTCACGCTTGTCCTTTTATATATATTTACTATGCTTTCATAATTTATTTAAATCCAATTTTCCACTTTTCGGCTATATTTTAATTTTAATGCTAATAAAAATAGAAAAATTATTATTATTTTTTGTCATTAAACAGCCAATTTATATTTATAATGTATAAATAACACAATTTTTATACACGTGTTCCTCTAATTATATTTATAAAGTAGAAAAAATATTTTTATATCCTATTTATAAGTCACTTTATTAAATTTGTAATATGATTGTACTATTTTATACTTCATTTCTTATAATGTACAAAGTTATTTTTTTAAAAGTGTATATATTAAATAGGAACAAAATTGAAAAGTTATTGTATATTAATAGAGAGTTAATGTATTTTAAAATATTTTTTTTGTCTATGTGAAATACACTAAAAGCATTTTATAAATAGGATCAAATGAGTGTATCTTATACCACGCATGGTCTTTATCATAAACTTCAAATAAGTAATAAGGAACAATTAGTTAAAATTAGTTAAACTCAATAAATATAATAAAAATATTTTTTTTTAAATATGTCTTTGTAATAAATAAGAAAAAGAATAAAATAAGATATGCGAAAAAATGTGATAATAAAAAATATGATAAAAAAGAGAGAATAAATAATTAAGGATAAAATTAAAACAAATACATTAAATGTAAAAAAAAATATAAATTGAAACTTATAAAATAAATCACG
This sequence comes from Neltuma alba, assembly GCF_004799145.2. NCBI lineage: Eukaryota > Viridiplantae > Streptophyta > Magnoliopsida > Fabales > Fabaceae > Neltuma > Neltuma alba. The sequence goes on along the minus strand of NW_021637684.1, from coordinate 211,130 downwards.
TATCTTTTCAAATTTACAGCTTTTCAAATTTACAGCTTATTAATAGGACCAAGTGAGTATTACATATGGATTAACATCAAATGTGATTAATTAATATACAATATTAAATTTATAACAAGTTGAACAAGTAATATATAATACTCTTTTAATTTTAAATATAAAATTTATTTTATAATATAATTTATGCTGCAAAATAATTTCTGGACAGTCTTAGTTGTAGGTCTTATCACACAAAACCTCAGATTATGAATCAGTCTTATCGTTACAGCAAGTTCATTGTCGACGACCCTTTGATATGCCTGTCAATTTTATAGACTTTTTTTTTTTTTTAAGACCAGACTACAAATTTGACAGGAAATATGGAACCCAGCATAAATTCTATACAAGCTGTTATAATAAATACAAACATTAGTCCGAGACTCAATTTAATCTAATATATAAAATTCAAATTTACTGCCTATTATTTTTCCTCAAAGTCGTTTCTTTAGTGATTGTACAAAGATTTCCATTTTAATATATATAATTAATAAAAATATTTTAAAAAAGATAACACTTATTTATTACAGATAACTAATTTAATTAACAAATTTTAATAATATTTTCAAACTAGTTATTTATTTCTAACCATAGTATTTTATATGCATGATCCCTTAACTAAACAATCCATTGTAAATTAGATGTAAGACTGTAGAATTAAATAAAAACATGTTCAAAAATAATTAAAATTACAGTCACGTCTTGTGTAAGCTATATGATTTATAATCATATAAAGAACTTTCTAAAGAAAGTAAATTCTCCAGCATGAAAAATCTAACGACCATCGCCATCCTCAAACATAGGCACAACCAAATTTTACAATGTGGATGGAGTAATTTCATGATCTTTTGCCAATCTATTGACAGTTTCTGAAACTTCCCTGGTGAATACAGAGCAAACGAAGACAATTGATGACTTCTGTTAAAGCTGAAGGCATCTCTAAAATCAATGTAATCCAAAACATAAAGAAAATCTGGGAACGCCTACAGAAATGATAAAATTTGAATTTTTTTGGATAAAAATAAAACTACTTCAATAACTGCTAAATCAAAACAGGTCTATACATACTGCTTCCTAGCTTCAGACTTGACCAAGTACAAAGAGATCTCTAATACGGCGGCCGAGGATACGTTCCAGGATAAGGACCTGACAACAAAGACCAAAAATATATATAATGATGTTATGAAAGAAAGAAGAGCATGCAAACTAAGCAGAATAATATATTAACAAGAATGAAATAGGAATCAAAAAGACTAATAAACAATTTTGCAATTTGTTAGGCCTAATAGAAGCTTTTAACTCCCAAAAAAACTAGAAAGTGAATTTTCAAAAATAACGGCCATCCTCGGCATAATTCATGGGTTGCGTTTATGTTGGAATAGAAGGTATAGAAACATAGCAGTTTATAGCGATTGTGTAGAAGCCTTGTCTTTGGATTGTAGAGGTTGTCAAAGCAGCTATCCCTTTAAGGACATAGTTGATGATGCTAGGCTCCTGATTCGTACGGAGTGGATGGTTATACCAATACATTCTCCTAAGGAATCTATTCCTATTGCTGATCACCTGGCAAAACTTTCTCATCATAGGGAGGATAACTTTTGTATCCTAGATCAGCCACTTCCTTTGGGTGAGGGGGAGGTTGATACAGGAAACTAAGTCTTGATGTTTTTTGCTTTTGTGTAAGTACTTGTTCTCAGGTTTTGATTCAAAAAATAATAATAATAATAATAACAGCCATCGTTCCACGTCAATTCCTCTATACTCGTTTAGCCTATGGATAAAAGGACTATTGCCAGCAAACAAAAGATTAAACTCATAACTGCGTAAAGTTAAAATAAGACTAACAACCAATGGGCCAAATTTTGGAGTCCAGCTTTTCCCCCCCTTTTTTGGCACAGAGAGACAAAAAACAATACATTACCAGGAGGGTAATATGCAGAAGCTGGTTGAGGCGGTGGATATGGATGTGGGGGATAAGCTGCGGGTGGTGGTGGATACGGAGGTGGAGGATAAGTGCTGGGAGGCGGAGGATAAGATGGTGGTGGTCCCGGTGGTGGCGGATAGCCAGATGGATATGACGGATAGTGTGATGAAGAGGGGTAAGCTGTATGAGGAGGTGGAGGATAAGAAACTGCAGGTGGCGGTGGCGGTGCATAAGGTGCAGATGCAGGCTGTGGATAAGAAGCAGGAGGAGGGGCGGAATATTGGACGCTTGAATTCATGTATGGTGGTGCTGATGGAGCATAACTTGAAGTTGGTTTCTGCAAATTATGATACAAACATATGAAATCGTTAATTACTTCAAGTTAATCAACACCAATCATCTACATAACACATTATGGAAAATGCAGCTTACTTTGGCGTTTGCATAATGCATTATGACTTTTACCTCCCCTGCATGTCTGCCAAAAGAAAAAAGCGAGATTGTTAAGTGTCGACGAGTGTTTTATAACTTCAACAAGCACAGACAGGGAGAATGAGTTTCTTTCACTCTAGGATGCTCAAAGGACATAGATATGAATATGATATGAATCATGAAACACAGGACACCACTGAATTTTTTTTGGCTCGGTGGTTGACCCATGGTTTAGTATAGATGATATGCTACTAAAATATTTAGACATTTTTGTATAGGCTCACCAATTACAGTTTGCCGCACATACTTTAAGGAGCACTACTCTAATTCTTTTTTTTTTTTCAAATGTTCGACTCCCACACATTTTGTAGTCTAAAAAATGATGTTATAACGAATCTATCCAAATAAAAACTTGGTCATATCTGCCTTAAATCGTTTAATCAAATCTTTTCACTTCAATACTCTGAATGGCTTCTGCAAAACCAGATACCTTGAAGGACTAGCAGTTCCTGTTTAAGAAGCCATTCCAATGATCTGATGCAATACTGAGGCCTTATGAATTTTAACATACATTTCATGGGGGTGGTAAATAGGAAGACAGAATAGTCCAAATATAAGTAAAAAAATTAAAGCAAAAAACCAAAAATTAACAACTCAGAGACGTTCTCGATTTTGGCTTGGTGTTTACCGGCCAGTTTTTGTTTGAAGAGGCCAGGTAGAGTCATCAAAACCTTCTGAAAGAACCTTTTGCAATTGAATCCTGAATATATCGAATTCGAATCGAATCTTAGTGTGAACCAAAAGGGTACTAGATACATAAAAACTTATGAGTGAAGAATGAAGCCAGAGAATCTGAAATGATTACTTTCCACTTCCGATAAAGTCGTCAAAGGTAATTGTATTGCTATTCCAAACCAACACGTTAATTTCCCTAAGCCCTTCAATTAGCGGAAAGACAAACTTCTCTTGAAATGTGGGATTTTTGCCACCGTCTGCACAGGCCAATGTTCAAAAGATCTCATCTCCAGTTTGAAGTAAAACTGAGTTGACAATAAAATTTCAAACGAACAATTCTATTTGCCCTGCTCCATTTATTATAAAAATTTTGCTCTAACTTTGTAAACTTCACCAGAAAAGACCTAATTCATACACAAGTCAAGTCAATACCTGTGCAAGTTCTGGTACGGAACTTGGTGCTAGCATATTCGACGCAGACATAGGGATCTTGCCTGGAAATCCATTCTGTATCCCTCAACTTAGAGCAACCGACAACTGCATCGACATTACAGACAATATGTATGATTTTTCTCTTCATTAAAACTGAAACCCGGGGGCGAAGAGGGAAAATGGCGAATCACGTACCAGTAACCTCAAGAGTGTGACCTTGGATCCCAGATATCGACATGGACGAAGAAATAAGCTTTATGTGATTGAGAGGGGATTTGAAGTATTTGGACTTTGAACTGCCCTGGCTTTATGACAGGGAAAAGTTAAATAGTGATGATTCCGCAAAGGGTCGAGCCGATTTATAACATAAAAGGAAAAAAAACACCTTGGAGATAAATAATAAATTACCGGTACTACTCGGAATTAGTCACCAGCATACGGTGATCCTTCTGATTTCTGGGCTATTCCCCCTGACTTTCGATGAAGCTCCTTCATATTCATAAGTAGATGACTTGGTAAAATTGAAAATAAAGCGTGTGAGAAGATTAGAACTACAGCTAGGTTAAAAAATTTGGGAAATCGATGTCAGAAATAAAGCCGAGAGGAACGATATAATAAAAACTCTTAATTTGTTTTCTTAAAAATCAATTTTAAGATCTAATATCTAAAAGTTTAAATGAAAAAAGATCGTACATGCATTATTTCTATATTTTTAAGTTTTTTAAGTAATATCTGATGCTTAGCATTATTTATTAATTTAAGAAGTTCTAAATATTACCTTGGCAGCCAAAAAAGGTTACTTGATCCATTTATTTATTGTTAATCAAATCAATTTGTCTACCATTACAAGTTTTGCTTATTATTTTTTAACTTTTTGTTGACTGACTCGATCCATAAAGTTTAAACGGATCAACTTAATTGATCTTTGACCCCAAAAAAAAACACTTAATTGATCGGATCTCGTGAAGGGTTGTATTCACATTTTATTGAGAAAATCACAAATAAAGACTCCTGAATTATCAAAATTGCACAAAGGTCATCTGAATAAGTAAAATTATCATGAAAGACCTAATCTCTTATTACAAATATAAAATCTTGACGAAATATCCGAAATACCTCTCAGTCAAGTTGTGATTTGATCTACTAAAATTATCATTTGCTAAAGCAAACTCATTATTTTCCATAGTCAACTTGTCATTTGGTATACATTCAACCAAGTTATGATTTGATCGATTGAATTTGTCATTCGCTAAAGTAAACTTGTCATTTTCTATAGTCAACTTGTTATTTGGTATACATTCAACCAAGTTGTGATTTGGTCGACTGAATTTGTTATTCGCTAAAGTAAACTTGTCATTTTCTATAGTCAACTTGTTATTTGGTTGAGGAGCATTTCAGACATTTCACTAGGATTTCATATTTACAATATAACACTAAGTTCCTTATGATAATTTTGCTATTTAGGTGACCTTTATGTAATTTTGATAATTCAGGAATCTTTATTTGTGATTTTTTTTTCCTTATTTATTCTAAGCTAAGGCTTTTGCCAGCAAAATAAAAAAATTTTGAGTAGACGGAAATGCCGTTTCCGGTCCATTTCTGTCATTGAAGGTTGAAAGCATCATTAATGCCATCCCATTTTGAATTAGGAAAAATCGCAAAAAAAAAAACACTTATAAGTATATATAATTGTAAAATGGGTTCTGCAATTTACAGAATTATTGTTAGAAGCTGGGTCTTAAATATGAATTATAAAATATTAATAAAGAGACAGAAATGCCCAAAGTGAATTTCCCTTTCCCTTCTTCTTTTACCCAAAAGTTCTTCCCCATCACATTACTGGCGTTGTTCATGCCATGCCCTCCCAAAACACAAATCCAGCAAAAAAATAATAAAAATCGAAACACAAAACTTTAGAAACACATATGAAAATCACGGAGATGAAAACAAAAATGTACCTTAATTTGCTTAGCTTTAGTCAAGAGTATATAATATGATATAGTTATTGGTTTAGGTGCAAAACTCTCCATTCCATTTTGTCACGAAGAGTAGACTCCCAATTGTCATTTCCACACTTCATTACCAAATGACAAAAACAGTGAACTAAATAATAAGAGTAATAAGTAAAATAATAATTTTTCTGATTGGGTTTTCATAAAGTTAAGTTTAACGAAAAACTGACATTATTTTTATATTTTACTGTCAAATGACAAAAGTAATAAGCCAAATGACAAGAATGGTAAGCTAAATTACAAACATGTGATTGGATTCTTGATGATGTATAATGAGGTTCCATGGTGTCATGACAGGCTACAATCACTTGCTGTGATTCTCATATATGTATATCGATATAGATATAGTTAACTTGTTATTTTTTATTACAGCATCATAATTTTTTATTACAGTTTTATAATAATTTTTTATTTTAGATTTATAATTTTGTATTATACATTTATAATGTTTTATTGTAGACTTGTAATCTTCTATTGTAAACATATAATTTTCTATTTGAGATTTATAATTCTCTAGTATTTCAGATTTATTATTCCTATTTGATATGAGACAATCACCAAACCGCAAGGGATAATTACGATTGCCACATGTCCTTGCATGCACATGGCGATTTGACCGGCGATGCCACGTGGAATTATATTCATTTGACTTGGTCATTTTGAAGTCACTGCACGTGAAGTTGTTGAGAGATTTGTGGGGGTAAATCCAGGGAAATTTCTCTACAGAGTAGCAAGTCTCCCAATCCGTCTCAACTCTCAAATAAGGAAGTACAGATCTACAATAAAAAATTTTAAATATGCAATAGGTAATTACAAATTTGTAATAAAAAATTATAAGTCTCAAATAATTAGGAATTATAAGTTTGCAATAGAAAATAATAAGATTGAAATAAAGACTTACAAGTCTGTAATAAGAAATAATAAGTTTGAAATATAAAATTAGAAGTCTGAAATAGGAAGTTACAATTTTAGAATAGAAAATTATATGTCTGAAATAGAAAATTATGAGTTTGAAATAGAGAATTACAAGTCTGGAATAGAAAATTATACGTCTAGAATAAAAAATTACAAGTCTATAATAGAAAATTACAAGTCTGAAATAGAAAATTACAAGTTTAAAATAGAAAATTACAAGTTTAAAACAGAAACAAATATGTAATAAAAAAAATAACAAGTTGATTGAAATTACAACTATTGAAAAGCTAAAACCATTAACTATGTTTGGCACACAAAATTACACTATTTTCACAATTTAATTGCTAATAACAAATCATCATTAGGAAATAACAAATCTTACAAATCTACTACCATTAACTTCTTTTTGTGCACAAAATGAAATAACAACTATGATGTTGAGAATTACAACACTTTCCACGTAAATTTCAGAAAAAGTAACACATCTCCATTATCATGATTAACAAGTGATATGCATACAAAACAGCAACATTAATTAATTTCCATGTTTTCTGCATTTTCACCTGATAATTGGATATAAATGTAAAGAATATTTTTGTTCAATCAAAATCTAGAACTAATTAGAGCAAAGAACGTTGGGAATTGCAGGAGGAGCACTGAAGACAAACATAACGACACCGGGTCCTTTGGTTCTGCCAATAAGCGAGCAGCTTCTATTCTTAAGTCTCTCTAACCTTTCTATGCCCCTAATTATAAACCTCATCATGATGGTTTCTCTTAAGTCTCTCCAAGCAAGCACAAGACTATCTTTAAGAACAAAAGCCGCTGGACGTATGTCCTCCATGGCCTTACCTCATATTTATACAACCTCACATCTAATTTTAGAAAGGCTTGATAATGGCAACAAAAGACTATAGCATATATGGCAGAGTTTGAAAGATTGCAACTGCTAAAAGCGCAATGTACGAGATCTTGACCAGCCCCACCATTGGAACCAATGATTGCCTTTTCATTGCCATTGCTGCAATTTACATTCTCCCCAGATGCCACAACGCGTTCAGTGTGCCTGGCCTGATTGTTTTTGTGATCCTTCACAAAAGGGCTCATGCCATAAGTCCAATGGTGCTCTTCCTACTTAACCTTAAGCTCCTCCATAAGCGACCAGTAGTGGACTCTGTAGCAGCGAGCTAATTGCTTGATTTGGTAGCCAGCACTGCAGTACTTCCTCGCAAGTGAGATACTGCTAATTGTCCAAGACCGAATCTTGGTCGGATTCAAGTGTAATGGCAAACGTGAAGCCATCGCCTAAAAAAAGAGAATGAGAGAAGTGGGAGGAGATGGCGGTGGGATCAAGGAAGAGGGGTGGGGATGATGAAGTGGCGTTAGGGGGGGAAGAGGAAGGAGAGGAGCAGGAAAGAGAATGAGGAAGAGAGAAAGAAGAGAAGGGGAATAACATTTTCATCTTTTCCTTAATATTTCATAATTCATATTTGAGACCCGATCCCTGACAGCAATTTTATCAATTGAAGATCCCACTTTGCAATTTCATGTATTCAGGGGTTTTTATTTGTGATTTTCCCTTTGAATTATTAGAAGACCCACCCGTTTTCTCAAGGGTCAATCAACGCGCGGCCGAATGAAATGATAAAGAATGAGAGAGATTCCCAAGCCACGCCTACCAATACCATACGAAATATCCCTCGTGTTCCCTCCATTGACTCTGTCAAGTCAATGGATGGTTTGGCGGGAAACGGAGTAAAGGACCATCCTGAAATTACAGTGCAAAATCAATTCTCTACAACGAATCCTAACGGACATTTAACTTTATAAGGTTGATTTGACTTTGACTTTGCAGAACCCGATCAAGGATCAGCCCATTACCTGCAGTTTCCCTCACTATTGAACTGCATTAAACCGTGAAGAAACATTTGCTCGATCCTTTTGGGAGAGTAAAGCCGTTAAGAGTTCATTTGTGATCTGCCCAGACGGGAATTTTGACGCTTGGCAAGCAGGGATAAGGCAGTGAAACAATAAAACTTTTTCACATACATTCGAAGGAATCATATTGCAACGTCTGAGGATCAAGCCAGTGAATCGTAACCAAGATTTAGCATTATAAGGTCAAGACAATCAAATGAAATGAACATCCTATTGTTGATCAACTATCACGCAATATTATATACAAATATTGGATGGATTGTATTAGGATGCTAACACTGTACTTCTTCACTCGCTTTCATAGTCTTCATCATCCCCAAACGTAAATACAGAGGCATCTGCGGCCATCGCCTTAAATTCACTTTCTGAGCTGGGAGCTTCCAGACCGGACGCTGTTCTTGCATCTCCACTTTTTGGCTTACTGCCACTAGGAATTGGAGTAGCACTCGTAGGTCCCAAAGAAATTTGTTCCGTGGCATGCGTTAAGCTTGTCATCTCACTTGAAGTTTTAGACTCAGATCCAGTGGCAGAATTAGAATTAGTAACTGCTTCAGAAGCTGCTTTTGCCTGCCTGCTTCTTGAAGTAGAATCCTCTGACTCGCCATCTGAAAACACATCATCCTCTTTATCACGATTCTCCGACTCTTTTTCAGCTTTTGGAGCTGTGGTACTTGCATCAACTGGGGCAGGAATACTACTTGACCTCTGATCTGATCTATTGGTAACAGCTTCAGGTTTGGGTGTCGTGACATCGCCATTATAATCCACAAGCACAACCTCAACCAGGAATCCAGGTGAAGGTAATTTTCTCTGCCAAAAGCCAGTAAGAAATGTTGAGCTTAATATGGATATAACTATAAAGGAACTAGAGGGTCACTCTATTTAACAGGAGCTAGACCACTCTTAATATCGGCAAATCTTAATTTAAACAGAGACAAAATTAATCAACAGAAATGCAAGGGTGTGTTGTCGTCAAGCTCTCGTTGCAGAGAAACCTAACTTCTTACCTTGTCAAAACCATCAAGATCACTGGTGTTCAATACTTTCCTGTTTTCAGTCATTGTTGTGTTCAGCCAACTACAAGAGAAAGAAGCACGAAATTTCAGTTTAATGTAGCGTTGCCAGCAGAAGCTATCAAACACTTATCCCGAATATAAATCAAATACCAGTAAAAATCTCCTTGACGATCATGAAAATGAATTTTAAAGTCCCCAGCTACCTCTGTAAGACCAGGATCCCCAGGCAATGCAAAGACCATTACTCCCTTCTTTGGTGCACTGAACCAAAAATCTTCTGGCTGCGGTAGCAGGTAGACAACGTTTTGTCAGGAATTAAAGCCATAGAGGAGAACTTCAATATAAAGACAACTTAATATCAACATTCAATATGTTGACACCAAATCAAACAAACGCACATTAAGATCCTTGGTCCTTGGATGCTTTTTAGTTGAGAACAAGACACCTGCATATTAGAAAAGGATAAGAACAAACACAAATTGACAAAACAAAAAGTATTGCAACAATATTTTTATCTTTTGTTTCTTTTATGGGTGGCTGACCATAGTTGAGAGGTATTTCACAGACGAAGGTGCTACATATCCTGCAGTTCATTATACTTTTCTACCACTCAGATTTATCTCTCAGAAGTCACGGAACAGTAGTCAAAAGGTGGATTTGTAGGAATTGCATAACAACCTAACAAATCCATGCCTTCCAACTAAATGTGTAAATGTGCCTCATAAAGCTAAACCCTATTTTAAACAGTCCACAATACAATAGAACTACAAATTAATAATAAACAGAGTCATAAACAATGTAAATATTAGCAAAAATGTCCAGAAAACCAGTACAGAATTCTAACATCATAGTCGAGCAAATTTTGAAAACCAGCAGATGGAGAAAATTGAGAGAAGAAAGTCAAAACACACCACTATGATCTGAGACAGTTATAGAAGGCCTGATCCAGTAAGGGCACCTGTGAAGTCGGACTCCCCTAAGCATGCACCTGCTCAAAATAAAATGTCAGCATGGGAAAGTCACAGTGGAAGTTATAGTCGCATTGAACGTACAATATACCTGCGGGCAGGAGGATTTTCGCCACTGAAGTAAGTCAAGACACGTTCAAAATATTTGACATACCTCTAGTGAAGACAAGAAAAAGGGGAACAAAAAAAAAAAAGGCTCATGAGCACAAGACAAGACTTGCAAAACAATGGGGGTTGTAATAAGTCCAGAGTCTCCAATTTATTGAAGAACTCACAATCTGACTTGGCAGAACAAGCCCTTTTCCATCCAAACACCTTTTCTGGTTGTAGTAATCAATGGACTCCTCAGCGGTAGGGAAGAACTGCAGCACATTTAAGTCACCAACTCTAAATAAATTGACATACCAAAACAAATAAAGACAATTCCAGCCATCCATTTTATTTTCAGGAAATGTCTTAGAAAATATCACCTTCAAGAATAATAGAAGACTAGAAATCATCAACCCTGTCCTTGCCATTCCAGCTTTACAGTGGACAACCACAACATTCTCAATGTCTTGCTTCAACCATGCGTAAGCACTTTGACAAAATGATATAATCAGTTGCATTGGTGGGCAATTATGGTCATCAAATGGGAAACTAGCCACCTAAAGAAAGAATTTGATGTATCATATGCCAGATGTAGAATAAATTTAGACTGAAACGTAAATATCACTTGAGAAACAAATATTGAATAGTTAAACAGAGACATAACACAAACAGCCTGGCATGATCGATAAAAGTACAAATTGATGGAATGACTTGTCAATTGGATGACAGATAAGGATGATGGAAGTTGATAAAATTGAAGAGAACAATTAGAAAAATACGGACGAAATTCACTTGCTTGCCTCAACACATCTTAATTTAAAAAGAAATTCTTTAGGAAAACAGGCATTCATTATCAGGCTCAGTCTTATGCAGTGTGCACAAAAATATCACTTTTGAAACATACCTTCCCCTCAAATAATGATGCATCATACAGCCGCTCAGAGCAAAGATTGTATACTTTGTATTTACCCTGAAAACACATGTCAAATGAGAAACAATTAAGGCATGGGGAAAAAGATGAGTAATACAAGAAATCAATTTGAGAAAAGAGGCTCTGATGCAGTATCAACTTGTAGTCAAAATAATATGTAAGGAAGGTAGCAAGATAACATGAGAACCATGTGGTTTACAGGGTGGGAAGACTTGATGGTAATAGAAAAACAAAGATGATCACAGAGAAAGGAAAATATTCAATAACAAATTAACAACAAAAGTTAATCAGATTGTCAGAGTTAAGAATGTGTCTTGGCAACTGTTAATTCCCACATTTGCCGGCCGTTTAGGAGATTTAATGACAATTTTTTCTGCGTATTCAGAACTTCACTACTTAGATACAACCTGCACACTTGCGGTAGGAAATATTTTGTCGTAACATCATCCATACCTTGCAACATTTGATTTTGTACTAGAATTGTCATAACAAAACTAAATTTGTTAGGAGGATGGATTAACACCTTATGATGAGTCTCAAAAAACTTAATCACTTCTTCCATATGATTTCTGTAAAGCCCCTGCAGTGCATGCCTAATTAGTATGAAAAGCAACATTTTAAATGAAAAATAAAATCAAAACAAACTGAACGCTATATTAGACAGCTCACTTCTACATAACCAAAGAACCCAGAGCTCATGTCACCAGCAGGAAATCCCATAGCTATAATGTTTTCCGTGATATATGTCATATCTAGATCAAATCCTCCCTCCTGGAAAAAGAGTACGAGATAAAAAATTATATCATAAAAATTTCCACAATTTTGATCACTCAAGTGACCAGGATTTCATGTAGAATACTAAATTAAAGGCATATTTAAACAAAGAGCAGCCCACTATCTGCAACCTTATAGTTACACAAATCAAATCATATAGAGAACCAAACATGTTAAAATACTTCTGAAAAATTATTCTCCATAAAACATATTACTACAACAGGTAATATAAGTATAGATAAGCACAATGCCCCTTGTTAAAGAAAGGAGGCAAGGGGGAATAGTAATTAAGAGTCACTCCATTAGGCCAAAAAAAATGTTTTAGAATGCGTGTGCTTAGGATTTAAGATACCATGCTGGAATAATCAGAGAGTAATTGGAACATTCATGAAGAGCACCTGGTATCGACGTTTATTCTGAGAAACAACATGTCGGGCCTTGACCTGCACAGCTTTCACAGCATTTCTCGAAGAGTCAACCAGACCCTTTGTGAAGCTTTCAATCAAATTAGATTGAGCGGCTTCATTGGAGCTGTCATCTGATGAAGATGGTTTTGGAGACAACCGCATAGCTAAATTATTAGTGAAGCGTGCAAAGGTAGATTTCCCAGAATTTTCAGTAGCTGAATCATCTTGAGAGCCAGAAAATGGCTGGGGAATTTTCAAATTTCTAGCCCATGATGAAATGCCAGTGGAAGATTGCGTAGATGAGGTCACATGAGAAGAATTTTCTTCCCCAGAGACTGCAGGGGGAGAAGTTTGTCCTTCATGATCTTTAACAGAAGGTGAACTAGATGGATGTTTAGCAGGAGGTAAATCAGGTGTATCAGCAGTCACTGGATCCATTTGACTGGAAATGTACTAACAGGGACTTAGCAGGATTTGATTTGAAAATTAGGTATCTCTATAGCATTTTTCTGGCTAAAGCTGCAAATACAAACATCATGAGCATTAATAAAACGTATGATAACGAAAATCAAATAGTTATTATCGTTTTACATTATGTTCCTGCATTGAACTGTGCGCAAAAACTTATATATCATACCAAAGGCTAGTTTGAGACTATAAATTAGATGAAACAAAGAAAATATGCTATCCATTAGTAGTATGTTTATCAGTCATTGTGTCTAAGTTGCCTATCCCTGCATAGAGAGTAGAGTTATTCGCGATCAAGGCGGAAAAAGGGCTAATCAAGTTACAAGTAGGCAAAATCATCTAAGGCCCCAGAAAATGCAGAATTATTAGGGAAGGAAAACCCCAGATATGTCATTAAAAAGAATTCAAAAATTTGTTCGACAAATTCAGAAACGCCTGTAAAGCTGCGGCTTCAATAGGACGACAACAGTGCGCGAGGAAAAAAAGGTTTATTTCTTCTGCTTCCATGCAGTTCTTGCCAGCAAAAACAATATTCTGCGGTAATGAACGTTTATTTCACTCCCTCATTCAAAATTCAGAAGTAATATAAAAGGAAAACCATTTTCACATTTCATTTCAGTATCGCAAGGAGGATGGGACTAAGCTCAATGGCTGAATCCAACAGCCATCTTAGGGATTTCATACAAATTACACTGCCTCCTGTTCAACTCAATTCCCATCCGGCCTAGCCAATCATTGGCCACAGACTACATTTATGTGTTCAAACATTCGGAGATAATAGTTTCATGCAATAGAACTATATAACACCATGACCCTAATCAAAACACCCGAAGCACGCCTAAAGCCGAGCTATTAAAACAGCGAAATGATCAAAAGTGCACTTAAAATGGAGGAATACACCTTCCTTGATTTGCACTCAACGAAAAATAAAATTCAGACGATCAAAATTGAATTTAGAAAACGGCTATTTCAGCAATTTGAGATCTTGAGCAAGGAGCTAATCTTACCAAAGTCAGAAATCAGGAGAAGCGAGAAATGAAGCAGACTCAAATCGACGTGGGAATCTATGCACTGGATCTAAAGGGCAAGTGACGGAGCTGATTAGGGATCACAGGATTAGGGCATTGGCGAGAAATGGATTGGCAGTTATTTAATGTTAGCGTCGCTTCACGATGATCTTTTGGTCAATGGACCGACAAGCGTCGATTAACCTGAAAAATATGTGTGACGTCAGAAAGTTGCAATCCAGCGGTGTCCAAATATTGATCCGAAATTTTTTTAAAAAACTTATTCTTAGGTTATTACACCCCCTGCAAATTATCTCCAATTAGAAATGATCACGTCATCATTTAGTAAATTTTAAATAAAACAATTGACTTAATACTTATCCTAGATAGGTAGATGCCAATGCTGGTCAAAAAAAAAAAAAAACGATAGGTAGATGCCAATTTTTTGTCTGAAATGGAGGAAAATGACAATTTAAGTTGAAGCACTTATTTTATTTCATTCATCTCATTTCTTTTTCTTTTTCTTTTTTTTTGCCACCCATTCAGCTCATTTCATACATTAACGCGGTTAATTAAAATTTGGTGTGATACTAAAAGGACTTGACGTAGAGTAGACATATCATAGTTGGAATTTTTTTTCCCCTCTCATATTTTGTATAAGATACTATCTCCGGTTCTAATTATAAGAGCTAGTTGATTAATTTGAGGAAATTAAAAAAAGAAGTTAAGTTAGTTATTTGTCATAAATAAGTATTGTTTTTTTTAAATATTCTTACTAATCAAGTGTATTGGCTAGAACTATCATTATTAGAAGGATTATCTTGGAAAAAATGTATAAATATTAAAAACAAAGTGGATTGGGATCTTATATTTAAAATCAAAATAAAATGTAAACGAAGTCCTATATTAAGGACCGGAGGTAGTATGAATTTATGAGAATGTTAATAACAATACTCAAATTAAAGAAAAGAATTTAAATGTTTCGACTATGAATATTTTATTTTTAATATTTATTATATTTAAGTCATGGATTTTAAGTTTTTTATATTCCTCTTATTTTGTATATAAAGCAGAGAGAGAATAATTTTTTTTGTTTTATTTATAAGTTAATATTAAATTTTAAACAGAAACGTATTATGTTATTCTTCATTTATTATATACTCCTCCGGTCCTTATTATAAGACCCAATTTGACTTTTTATTTGGTCCTAATTATAAGACCCAATCCATTTTGTCTCTTATATTTATGCATTTTTTTTCCAAGATAATCTTTCTAATAATGATAGTTTTAGCCAATATACTTAATTAGCAAGGATATTTTAGGAACGACAACACTTATTTATTATAAATAACCAATTTAACTTACTTCCTTAATCTCCTCAAATAAGTCAATTGGGTCTTATAATTAGGACCGGAGGAGTATATTATTATTTTTCAAAACACATATATATATTAATAAGAGTAAAATTAAAATGTTGTTAAATTTAAAAAATGACATTTAATATGTTTCTTGATTTATGTAAAATTGTAATTGGCTTTGCTGAACACCCCAGAGTTTTGTCTAGAACTGGGCAATTCCAGCAACCCCAAAATTCAAATTGCATAGCCTCCCATGATTCCTACATATGTCACAATATGTTTTCCCCATTAAGTATAGGAAGGAGGGGTGCTAGGAGAGAAAATTATGGTTTTTTAAATAAAAAAAATCCAGACGCTCAATAGTTTTTCACAAATCTATTTTTCCACCAACACTATACGTTTGCCTCTCTCTGGCACGTTAGATCTTGGACAAATCTTGCACCGCCGTCTGTAATTGAATGGAGGGTGTTTTTGGTACATTACTCTTTGATGCTATCATTGATTTTCATGAAAATTATGGTTTTGATATAATTGATCAATTCTTAAATTGTACTACCTCCGGTCCTAATTATAAAACCTAGTTGACTAATTTGAGGAGATTAAGGAAGTAAGTTAAGTTAGTTATTTGTAATAAATAAGTATTGTCATTCATAAAATATCCTTGCTAATTAAGTGTATTGGCTAGAACTATCATAATTAGAAGGATTATTTTGGAAAAAATGTATACATATGAGAGACAAAATGGATTGGGGTCTTATAATTAAGACCAAACTAAAAGTCAAATTAAGTCTTATATTAAGGACCAGAGGTAGTATGAGATATTTGGCTGCTTTTTATCACAAATCATGGTTTCCATAATTAATCAAACATCCATTCAACCCCCACAAATCCTCAGTCCAAAAAAAAAAACCCACAAATCAAATTTATGCTCACAAAGCTATAAATATTATTAAGAATTTTAAGTAATTTTTTTTGGGTACAAGAAGTTTAGAAAAGGGGTTGGGTTCACTTACAATGCAAGAACTGGAAAACTAACTTATAGTCTATTGGAACCTGTCCCTATAAGCATAGGAGGATAACAAGTAAGTCTTTGTTTTTTTTTTTGTGCCCAATAAATAAGAATCTCCCAGTTTCACTAAACTACGAATATGCCTCCCTCAGCACCTTAACCAGCTCAGGGATCGAACTCATTTCATTTGTGACTTGTGAGAGTGTCCAACCCCTTTTGCCAACTAAACTTAAGGATGATGGGTAAATTTTAAGTAATTAAATAAATTGGGGAGAAATGATATGGGCCAGACGAGGCCCACCTTCGTAGCCCAATCCCCTTAGGCCTATATAGCCACGTCCATGCGCCACGGGCTCGTTTCTCGGTTGTATCAACCCCATTCAGATCCCCCAAGAAAAAATGGTGAGCCCCATGTAAGTGTTATAAATAATCAGTTGACTGACTATATTTCATTTGTCGTATTTGGTCCCCACTTAAGAATCCATAACTCATGATATTGATATTTTAAGGTTAAAATCTCCATTGAAATCTACAAAAATAGTTTGATAATGATATTTTCCAAAGTTACTGCATAAAATAATTAAAAATTTAATTTCAATTTTTTCAATTTATTACTGCCTTTTAAGGAGGTCTGCCTTTTAAGGAGGTAAATATATAAACCTTATGAATATGGGTGATGGCTCGAGGAATATTTATTTATTTTATCATCTTTTAAAGGTGATTTGGATCTTCGAAGAGTTTAAAATGTCACGTGATGTCCTTTTTAATTTTGTCTGCAAGGAAAAAGGGCGATTCTTTTGTCCCAGTCGTTAATCCATCATGACCAATAAGATTTTTTTTAAAATATCATGGGTCTCCTCATCGATGACAGAAGTATTTACTTGACTTATTTTCTCTCAACAATAAAAAGAAAAAATAGTACTAGTCCTATTGAGATAAATAGAAAATTAATTTGTGATTTTAAAAAGCATGAAAAATAAATAATCTTAATTCATTTTCAAACTATGTAAACAATGAGAAAAGCGCTTCAAAATTTACGTTTCACATGTTTTTTTTTTTTTACCAAGGCATTTCACATGTATTAATAACATAAAAGGATGAATACTTTTTTTATACATATGTCGAATTGATCAATTTGTTACAAAGAAATATATCAAGTTGGTGTACAGCAGGAATAATAGCTCAAATCTTTTAAGAAACCTAAAAAAAAAAAAAAGGATAAAATATTAATTAAATATATTTAAGGTTCAATAATTGAAAGTGTGCGTCGCGGTAAGAAACCGAAGCGGTATTATCAATCACGCATGTCCAAGTGCAGACAAATCCTGACAACTTGCATTTGTATTTTCGAATTCCAGCTTTCTTTGCTCTGTGAAATTTGTCGGCAGCCTCCCAATTGGCTGTTGTGTTTATCCATTTTTATTTTTTACCCTCAAAAATTACTTGCATCCTTCATAATTCAGACATTACAATTTATTATGATTTTATGGTGTATATATAAATTCATTTATTGCCGTATATATATGATATTTTGTTATTAAGATAAATTAAAATTAAGTTGCCGTAAGTATATTCCCTTTTGTCATGCTACTATCGTTGAAGTCTTTTTAAGAAGAAAAGTCGTAGGAATCTTGGTGCGCGGGACCAGGGGTAATAATATATAATCACTACTACATGAAAACTGAGTTTTCATGAAACTAATTTACCACAGTTATTAAAAAAATACTGTAAAAAATATGACGGCAACATTTCTGAAATTATAGGCATGCTTTTAAAAGCGGTTATTTAAAAAACTGTTATAAAAAATACTTTTAGCGGTAGTTTTTTAAATAACTACTGTAAAAAGTCTATCAGAATTTTAAAATCCATCGCACGATAGTTTTTAATTTTTAGAGTCAGAGCTCATAGTTCCCCATTATCGTCCTCACTTGATTTTCTCCCTTCTTCTACCTTTGTCAGTATTTATCCATTACTTCTATCATCTCCGCCATGTTCTTCCATCACTATCGCCATCGCTGTTGCCGTCGCCATCTTCATTCTTATTTGTGAGCTTTTCACTTCCATTCTTTTCGTGAATTTTATAGTTTTTGTAGTTTGATATGATTATTTTCTTTAGTTAAAAATATGATGTTTAATTTGAGTTTAAAGAGATCTGATTTTTATCATATCTGAGTCTTTGATTTTATCTTTATTAAATTTTAGTGGCTTTGATCTAGTGGTTGAAGGTGAAGCTAAGTGGTGCTATTACGGCGGGAAAAAATCTACGTTTGCTCTATCAGAATACTTTTAACTGGTGAGAGATTATCAGTTAATTGATTTTCAGATCCCTTCCTTTGAGACTTTGTTCTCCCATTCCATCCTGATCAATAGGGTGAAACGTAGACTTAAAAAAAAAACTTTTCAAGACGGTTATTTATATAACCGCCGTGAAAAGTCACATACCATGGCAGTTCTTAAACCGCCGTGAAATCCTCTACATTTTACACTGATAACATAGATATCGCTCTCAAAACCGCCGTAAAAAGCTTATTTTAACTGCCGTTAAATTTTTTTTTTTGTAGTAGTGAATATTCCTCATA
The DNA here is from genome assembly GCF_004799145.2 of Neltuma alba. NCBI lineage: Eukaryota > Viridiplantae > Streptophyta > Magnoliopsida > Fabales > Fabaceae > Neltuma > Neltuma alba. The sequence goes on along the minus strand of NW_021637684.1, from coordinate 192,099 downwards.
TCCTAAATATAAGACTCATCTTGTAGTGTATTATTAAAAGCCGAAGAAGTATTAAATAGTAGTATTTATCCAGACCTCTATATTATATTTTTTTTCCTAACCCTTTATACTATGATACTCCATCCGCTCGTAAATGTAAGACCTATTACATAGTGTAATTACACTCTAAAATAGATTTTACGTTTAGAACTAGAGGCAGAATGTTGGGGGGGAAAAATAATATAGAGGTGTGGATGAGTACTATTTAATACTCATCTAGTCCTTACTGTAAGATTTAGTTAATTAATTTGAGTATATTAAGAATGTTAATTAAATTAATTAATATGATATATTTTTTTTTCTAAAATACCTTAAATATCTTACTCAATTCTCTTCCTCTTTCTTCTACTTAATTATTATTAAGAGAATATTAATAAAGTTAATTTTAAAAAATTAATAGACTAAAGATAAATCTTATTACATATATGACAAATATTAACTCCTCTATGGGGGCATAAATTAAAAACAAGAGAAGTAAGTATTTTTAATTCAACTCCTTTGAGGCCATGCAAGATAATAAATTAAAGTGAAGCTCATTTGTGTTGAGCAATACCTTTCAGGAGAGAAGTAAACATCTCACCAAAGTGGAAAAAATGTGAGACATATGTGGACCACCTCTTTCATGGAGGTCATCGCCGACGGTCCTTACGTAATACTTTATCATATTCTTCCACATAATTATTTGATTATGTACTGTTTCACAAGTTAAAAGTTGGTATTAAATGAATACTCATTCAGACCTTGTTATAAGATATTTCCAAGTATTTTGATGCATTTTAAGAAACTGTTCTATTTTCTTATATTTGTCAAAAATTTCAACTATTCCTAAAAAGTTGTTTCATAAGTAAATCCGACAAAAAGAACTTAAAAATCATTAAATCCTAAATCAGGAATTTTTTATGAAAAAAGTATGCTGTTATTTGCATAAGTCAAGTGTAATAAAACCAGCTAAAATACAGAAAACAAACCTAATTTAAAATTTAACAATTTTCAGGTTTCTCTTGGAATTTTTCGTTTCATCCACTTCTTTTCACAATTTTTAGGAGGACTCATTGATAAAAACATGATCAAACTAACCACGTTATTTGAGAATACGCAATTTGAGGCAAACTTCAATGATTCATTCCTTTGGCGAATGTTGAATGATTCAAATGGATTGTGTGTCTTATTAAGAAGAAAATGTGGGAAACAGGTTGGCATTGGAGGCCATGCATGATGCCCTCTGCGATAGGTCACCCTCACCCTTCAATTTGAAAAAAAGGGTTTCATATTATTGCTAGTTCTTAGGATTTGAATAATTTTTTGTTTTAAATCCTACAGTTTTAAATTGTTAATTTTTAGTCCTTATAATTTCATAGGGACTTGGTTTAAATTTGACAACTAAAAGTTAATTTCGTCAAGTATAAGGCAAAAATTAGAACTCATTTTGTTCATTGCTTATTCACATTAACTTAGATTAAATTCTTATGAAGTTATACAGATAAAAAGGTATTACGTGAAATTATAACGACCAAAACAAAAATTCGATTATGGTGCTAAGTAAAAAATAATTATAATAAATTGATGATAAAAATATAATAAATATCAAATTAAATTATATTAAAATAGTTATCCTTCTATTATTATTATTATTATTATTTAATTTTCTCTCTTTTTTGGGTGATAGCAAACGTGTCATGATCAAAAGGTTATCTTTTCAGAGTCTTTTGCATGTCTTGGAGTACGGAGGCATATGATTTAAAAGTTGAGGACCTACCAAAATGGCATTTTATACGCACTCACACAACGTACGGGAAAAGGCGTCCTTGTTCGAAAACGAACGCCTAACAGCATTTCTACCTTCTACCTTCCTTCCACACATGTTTTTCCTAGATCTCTACTTTCATATAGAAAATTACAGCTACTTTGATATTTTCAAAAATAATACTACTTCCGATCCTAATTATAACTAATTTAAAGATATTAAAAAAATAAGTTAAGTTAGTTGTTTGTAATAAATATATATTATTTTTCTTAATATATCCTTACTAATCAAGTGTATTGGCTAAAACTACCATTATTAGAAGGACTATCTTAGAAAAAGATACATAAATATAAGAGACGAAATGAATTAAAGACTTATATTTATGACCAAAATAAAAATAAAATAAAATATTATATTAAGGACCAGAAATAGTGTATAATTTGTAAACAATATGTACGTAGGTGATAGTTTTAATATTTCCAAGAGGAAAGTTTTGACATTTAGAAAACAAAAAATTGTTAGTTTTCAATACAACTATTTTTTCCCTAAAAAGCAAAACTAAAAAGAAAATAACCCAGATTGTACAAGAATATAATTAACTTACTATTGACTCCTTTACCGCACGAAAGAAGTACTAAAATCTTTCCCTTCATTGTAATGTGTTTCGTTCTGAAACTGAGGCTCGTGAACATTGACTTTTCCGTCCTTATCTTCGGAAAATTATATTAAATTCTCACATCAGAATTCATTCGAGTTAACACAATGGACGCCATCTCTTACTGTATCGTTTCACTCATATTATCTTCTTCCTTACTTCACCCATCACTCTCAGCTCTTTCTGCAGAACTCCCTCGTTCTGAAAGAGAAGCATTAGAGATCATCATCGGAGGCGGAGGCGCCCCTTCTCCTCCCGCCGACTGTCCCCCTCCGCCGCCTCCGCCACCTCCGCCGCCTCCGCCGCCTCCGCCGCCTCCGCCGCCTCCGCCGCTGTCTCGCCGGCTGGTGAGCGCACGCCGTGTGCTTCTGAAATTTGCCAAGACAGTTGACGACCCCAATTGCTTCACCCGAAGCTGGAAGGCTGAAGACAGCCCCTGTAACTACAAGGGTGTTAGATGCGCGGATTACCCATATGGGAATAAGGAGAGAGCCGTTGCAGGATTAGATTTCAACCAAGCTGGTTTTTCTGGTCGTCAAGGTTCAAGATTGAGTCTTTCAGGAATCTTGGGTTCGATTCGAGAGTTGACATTCTTCCATGTCAACTCCAACAATTTCTCAGGACAGGTCCCCGCAGAAATCAGTAATTCCAAATTTTTCTTCGAGCTTGATTTAAGCAACAACAAGCTCGAAGGTTGTTTCCCAATGGAAGCTCTTTCAAATAATCAGATACTTTTCTTAGATCTCAGGTTCAATGACCTCACTGGACCAGTCCCTCCGAAGCTCTTCACCATGGATCTAGACGTCATCTTCATCAACAACAACAAATTCAGCAGCAAACTTCCGTGGAATTTCGGAAACACACCTGCAAGATACCTCACATTCGCCAACAACAGATTCACGGGACCAATCCCAAGTAGCATAGGAAATGCTTCGAAGACTTTGACGGAAGTTCTCTTCCTGGGAAACCAGTTTTCTGGGTGTCTACCTTACGAGATTGGGTTCCTGAAAAAAAGCTGTAGTCTTCGATGTGAGCAAGAACTCATTGACTGGTCCAATCCCAGAATCTTTTGCATGCTTACAGAAGATTCGCTTCCTGAATTTAGCTAACAACAAATTCTACGGCGCTGTTCCGGAATCAGTGTGCGAGCTTCCTGGAATTTGCAACAACGGGAATCTTACCTTGGCGGGTAACTATTTCACTTACGTGGGACCAAAATGCAAGAAGCTGATAGATTCTAAGGTGCTTGATGTGAGCCAGAATTGCATAAAGGGGCTTCCCAATCAGAAATCACCAGAAGAATGTCACAAGTTTCTATCTTGCGTGAAACCATGCCCGAATGAATGGTCTCTCAAGCTTGTTCCGTGTAAGAAAGGCTCTTATTCCAAGTACGATGAAACGGCGCCGCCTCCCGCGCCTGTGACGTACGAGACACTGAAGCCGACACGCCATCGTTTAATGTGAACCAAAGGCCCAAGCATGTTGGTAGGCTGGCTTACGTGTATTCTCCTCCCACCGTATTGGTGGATTTGTGTTTTTATGGTTAACTTTTCTGCTTTGGGGTCTCGTTAAGATGGCGTTTATTATGAATAACGAAATTTGGGCTCCTCAAGTGTTGTTAATTCTCTGAAATTTGTCGCAACTAAGTTTGATATGGTAATTATCCGAAAGAGACATCTTAGAATGTTAATACTACCTCCAATCTTGAGTATAAAATCCAATTTATATATAAATTGGATTTTATACTCAAGATTGGAGGTTAGTATAATTTATTGAGACACTTGGAACAATCAATCAATCTTGTTTAATTATTGTTTGGTGCTTCTTCTAGTTGTGCCTTTGCCCAGCAAATCATGAAGAAGTAGCACACTATATAATACTCCTTCGATTCTTAATATAGGACCTAATTGTTAAATTAATTTTAACCTTAAATATAAGATCTATTTCTCATATTTATCAATTTTTCTAAATTACCCCTATAAATACTCTCTCAACTATAATCAATAAGTGAGGGATGATTGATGATTTAGAAAAAAAATGTCATATTTTTTATAATTAACTAACTTACCGAAGTTTCTAAATATAATAAATTAGTTAAATAAATATTATATTAAGGACTGGAATAGTAATATATTTAATTATGTCATGCGACCGTACTACTTTTCTTTAAAAGAAAATGAAGCCCGTCATGGCTTATCACAATGGGTCAATAAAAATTACGTTTTGGGTACGGTGGTCCAAAGGCGCAAGATGGCTTTTCAATAATATGGCACACAAATGTTTGGTTTTGGATTGTTTGAAGGAAGCGGAGAGAATTACGGAGAAATAGTACTATGCATAAAACCTATATTCAAAGGGCCTGGTGTTAGTTAATGGATAAGCACGGACACAACCCGCACTGCTGCATCAAGTCAATCTCATAAAACATTAACTTTTGTAAAAACTAAAAGTACAAAGTTGTGAGATACTACAAAATAACGGAGAAAGAGCCAAATTTGCAAATGCTAAAAGAGAGAAACCAGTATGATTCCCAACAAAAACTAGAGATTGCAATGGCAAAATATGAAACATAACATGTTATCTCTTTGGGTTTCTAATACTTTTCCGGTCCTAAATATAAGACCCTTATACACATATAAGGTTTTTATATTTAGAACTGAAGGAGTATTATGAGGAGCAGAAGGTCCCTTGTAGGAAACTTTAACAGCTGCACCTTTTTATAACCCGCAAGACACTTAATCATTTCCCTGAAAAACAAGTTTGATTCCGAGCATGCCACAAGGAATCCACAATGTAAAAAGGAAGGAGAAGAGTAACGTCATCCAAATCCTCAAGCAAGCAGAGCCAACATTTAAGTCACTCCAACAAAGAACGATTGGGAAAAGCGTCAACTCCACGGAATGTGATTTTCCCAAAGGAATGAAACTGTGTTTTGGCCTTCGTTTTTTCCCCCCTCAAGGCATGTCTAGTTTTTACTTTTTTATTGAAGACAATTCTATTTGTGATACTGTTGGGTAATAGTATCTCCGGTTTTAAATATAAGAGCTATTTTGACTAATTTAAGGAGATTAAAGAAATAAATTAAGTTAGTTATTTGTAATAAATAGATATTGTCTTTTCTAAAATATTTTCGCTAATCAAGTGTATTTGGCAGGACTATCATTATTAAAAGGATTACATCAGAAAAAAATGCATAAATATGAAAAACAAAATAGATTGGGTTTTTATATTTAGAATCAAAATAAAAGTCAAATAAAATCTTATATTAAAGACCAAAGTAGTAATAAACATAGTCCCATTTTTGTTTTTTGGACTTGGATGGCAGGCATATGGCCTGATTAATAGTTGGAGATCGAATCCTAAACCTAACACCGCCAAGAACACATCTTATGCCACTAAATGATTTTCGACAAATTTTGATTCTCTACTGTCATTTTCTTTATAATCTTTTTACATCATCTCAATTAAACGCCAACAAAATCAACCCTTTTCAGTGATTATACGGGTTTTTTTTTTTTTGGGGAGGGGGGAAGGGAGGGGAAACATTTTGTTACATGGTGACTAAAATATCCATACTTATTTTTCAATATTTTACAATTGCCCATAACTAAACAAGTGATTATCTTCGTGAGAACGCCATCAGCACAATATTGGCATATTTTATTTCTCAAGATAATCTGGGAATTAATAAAGAATGAATGGGGATGTTTTAATTTCGTTTATTTTATGGGCAATTAAATTAAATTTTAATTTCAAATTAGACTGAGGTTTTCTTCTTTTGTTCATGCTGCATAGAAGAAGTTGAATGTGTGCGAAAACACACGGTCGTGTTCCAAAAGGCGTCTATAGTTTCATATGAACTGATGAAGAAGGTGTCTAATTAATTGGATTAAAATATTTCTAATTTTTTTCTCGTAAGAAAAATAATCTTCTCCACCATGCAAGTTGAAATTTTCTAGTTTTTGTGCATAATTATCCACCCACTCTTGCACATCGATTGACTAACGTTTGACTCCAAAAGAGCTCTGAAAAATGTTGAAAATTTCTCTCAGCGACCATTACTAGCTTCAAGTCTCTTTGAAATTATTAAAAAAAAAAAATCGCGATAGTAATCTCGTAAATTTTAAAGTAAGCTTGAAAATCGGCTGATGGATATTAAAATTGGCATGATATAATTTGATTACAGAAATAAGGGTTAGTTAGCATGTCTTATTAGACTTATCTGTAAAAATCATTTAATTATGTTGGACTTTGGAAACTTTAAAACCATACCTAACACAAGAATATGTCCCCAACATAAATTGAAAACTAATATTTGAGACCAAAGGACAATTATCTGCATATATTACTTAAAAATTAATATGCGGCATCCCCATCATTGAAAGCATGTTACCAACTGTCCAATTAATTTAATTAATTAAGCTAGCTGCTACTTACATACAGAAATTCCCAAGTACATTATTAATTTCTTAAAAAAATTAGTTGTGGAATTAATTAATGAAGCAATTGAAATGCAAATAATTACTCAATTAGCACAATATATGCATAATTATATACAAATAATCATTTAAAATAAATTAAAAATCGACTTAGACAATCAAATTCTACTATTATGTAAAGATTATTGCTTCAAAAGTTAACAAATCTCATGCAGTACAAGAGAAATTAAACCTAATAATAATATGATGAAACAGTAAACGTCCATCCAATTAGTTGATTATTTTTAGTTTTTGGGGAAGCGACAAGCACATCTACCAGATTTAAAAATTAAACCACATGACCATATAATAATTCAGCATCCAAATTCCAAATTGTCAAGTGTTTACATGCCGGATTCAAGCTCGTGAAGCTTGACTCCTTTTCCCTACCATTTATAAACAACATTGAACTGCGCTACAGAAAATCGAACTTCTTAGCACAATAATGGACACCATCTCTTTCTTTGTTCTCTCATTCTTATTATTATCTTCTTCCTTGGTTCTCTCATCAGTACTCTCAGCTTCTTCCACGGAAAGAGAAGCGTTGGAGATCATCATCGGAGGCGGCGGAGATGCCCCTAATCCTCCTTCCCATTATGACCACCATCCTCCCGTCAACTGCCCGCCTCCACCACCACCGCCGCCACCGTCCCGGCTGGAGAAAGCACGGCGGGTGCTTCTGAAATTCGCCACCACAATTGACGATCCCAATCGCTTTACCAGCAACTGGAATGGTCCCAACCCTTGTCAGTACAGCGGAGTTAAATGTGCAACTTACCCAAATTCAAAAGAACAAGCAGTTTCAGGATTAGATTTCAACCAAGCTGGTTTCTCTACTGGTCAAGGTTCAAACTTGGGTCTCTCCGGAATCCTGGACTCCATTCCAGAATTGACATTCTTCCATGTCAATTCCAACAACTTCACAGGATCAGTCCCCACACAAATCACTAAATACCCATTTTTCTACGAGCTCGATTTAAGCAACAACAAGCTCCAGGGTAGTTTCCCAAAGGATGTTCTTTCTTCTAAGAAACTTATTTTCGTAGATCTCAGGTTCAACAACCTCACAGGACCAGTCCCTCCAGAACTCTTCAACATGGATCTAGACGTCATCTTCATCAATAACAACCAACTCAGCAGCCACCTGCCATGGAATTTCGGAGCCACGCCTGCGAGATACCTCACGTTCGCCAACAACAGATTCACTGGACCCATCCCAAGTAGCATAGGAAATGCGTCAAACACGTTGACCGAAGTTCTGTTCTTGGGAAACCAGTTTTCAGGGTGCTTGCCTTACGAGATTGGGTTCCTGAAAAAGGCCATAGTGTTTGATGTAAGCAAGAACTCATTGACGGGTCCAATCCCAGAATCTTTCGCTTGCCTACAGAAGATTCGCTTCTTGAATTTAGCTCACAACAAATTCTACGGCGCTGTTCCAGAATCAGTGTGCGAGCTTTCTGGGATTCGCAACGATGGGAATCTTACCTTAAGGGATAACTACTTCACTGAAGTTGGACCTAAATGCAAGAAGCTGATAAAATCGAAGGTGCTTGATGTGAGCCGGAATTGCATAAAGGGGCTTCCCAATCAGAAATCGCATGAAGAATGTTACAAGTTTTTGTCTTACGTGAAGCCATGTCCGAACGAATGGTCTCTCAAGATTGTTCCATGCAAGAAACACGATCCCAAGTATGATCATGAAACGTCTTCTTCTCCAGCGCCTGTGACTTACGAGTCTCTGAACCCGACACGGCATCGTTTAATGTGAGCCTAAACATGTTGGGTAGGTATTGTGTTTGGGCTTGCATGTATCTTCCTTCTTTAGCTAATATATTTTTATTTTGTGGTAAGTTTTAATTTCTTCTTTGTTTTGTGCATCATTAAGGTAGTGATCTATGAATAAGCAGCAGTGTAACCAATTTGATTTCCTCAAGTCTAAGATGTTCAATACATTTCTGTCAAACGATGATAGTATTTCTCAAAAGACTACATCGTATATTGCGATGTATGATATTGACAAGGTCAAAGACTCATCTGTCTAGTTCTTACCAACTCCTAGGTTCTTCTTGTTTTCTTTAACCCATTAAAAAGAAAGCCGGAAATGTACGAAATTGACGATGATGTCTATACATTTGAAGGGTGAGAAACTATATAAAATTTTAATACCCTTCCCTACTTCACTATAAAAAGAAAATTAAGCGGCACGTCATGCCTTACCACAACCTACATGTATATATATAGTGTTTTTTTTTCTTTTTTTGTGGTCCAGAGAAGCAATAATTGGTTTTTATTATTGATGTTTTGAAGCTTGGAATGTGGCACAAGACACTATATATTGTCTTTTTCCCCCCTTGGTTGGTATGTGATATTATTTGCAATTTAATATACATGTGCAACACGCAATCAAATTAAATAACATTCCATAATATTCATAATATAATTTGCGGTTTACTCATTTAAAGTCACTCTTGCTTTCTACTCATGATATTCTACTTAAGTATTCGATAGGATGTACGATGGTCAAATAACAAGTGGACTTTTTTTTTTGTTTATTTGCTTTGAATTAAGTTTCGAAGCCGACACAAATAAGGCATAAATGGCTTCATTGAAGTTTCTTGGTTGGTATATATGTGACATTATTTGCAAAACAATATAATGCAATCTAATCTTTAATGTAAGAGCTAATTAGATATTTATTTTGATCTTAAATATAAAATTTTATTATATTATGTCTGTAATATTTATTCATTTTGCTTCCGAATAATTTCTTTGGTGATTGTACAATTAAGGACTTCCTATTAGATAATAATTCTACTTTTTGGGGAAAAAATGATTTAAACGAATATTTTAAAAAAGATAACATATATTTATTATAAATAATTAGATTAATTTTTTAATATTTATAAATTAGTTATAGGAGGAGCTAGTATTGCATGAGCAGAAAACTTTGCGGGGAATGCTTACATCCTATTCCCACTGTTGTCTAATAGAAACTTGCCATGTGTCCTTTTTTCCTCCAACTCAATAACTCATCATCTCTCTCTCTCTCTCTAGCAAAACCCTTGCTCTGTCGTTCTGGGGAAAAAATGTTCTCTTTTGGGGATTTAATGGCAGCAAATGGCGCGATGTGATTCATGTTCTTGTAAGTGTTTCGAGAAGTTTCATCAAAAGAATGGAGTCAAGATTTTCATATAATCACATCGGACCACTGACTGAACAGAACCATCAATGACTCTCGCTTTCCATCTATGATAGTCTGCTTAATTAGAAAAATTAAGCCAGTGTTACTGTTCATTGAATAACAAATTCAATAGAAATATTTTTTTTGGGGGTCACGTAATCGTAGGCTGTCGAAAAAGACTCCCTCTGCTTTTCTTATTTTTTGGGCTTAAAAAAATGAAAATTAAACAAAGCAAAATGGTGGCATGTATTTGGAGAGAGAACCAAGGGAAGAGTCATTTGCAGATGGAGTTCTATAATTGATAATTGTTGGGCTACGGCTCATCCACCTTTGATGGATTAGTAAAACCCCAATAAGGTTGAGCTCAAATTCAGATGGCCAAGTATGAATTCCTGGTTTAATTCAGTTTGTTTGGTGAAAAAAAAAAAATGCTGTCTTTGGCATCCATGGCCTGGGCTCTCAGAATTTTTTTTAAATCGAATTATTCAATTTGCACTTTCAATATCAAATAATTTTTTATAACAAGTCATTTGGTACGTTAATTAAAAAAAACATTTTGTTCTGCACAAAATGTTTGATCTTTTAACCTCATAAGATGGGCAGGTTGCTCATGTTTTATTTTTTTTTTCTTGGCTTGCAAATGATTTTTTTATTATTAACTTGTAAAACTTAGTAATTAGTAAACTGAGAGACATTATAGCTAGTATTTTGTTGCTATAAATTGGTATAATCGTTTTCTTTAATGATTTTTCAAGGCAAGAGAAAAACAAAACCATATATATCTAAAAAAGCTAGGGTGAAATACTGACACTTTCTCCTATGGGCAGCACCATGCATATTAGTACTCCTATTGGCCCGGTAGTAATACATGAGTAAATAGAAGGTGATGAGATTAATTTTAATTATAATTTCAGGTCGTTAATATTTATTTATTTTTAATTAAGAAAAAGAAGAAAGGTTCCTATTGGCCCGGTGACCTTGGTCTCCTCAAACCCTTACTATATTGTTGACTGAAACTCGAGGAAGCGAATTGCTAATAATGATGAGAGGGTTTTGGACCTCAACTTTGATTATGCAAAGTGATATTAATAATCAATCACACGTGTAAAACTTGCAAAATGGATTTGAGAGAAAGTGGGTTGACGGAGAGATAATGAGGTTCGTCAACCTTGGCTTCTTCTTGCCTGCCACTATAAATTGCATTAAACTTCGTTCCAGAAATCATTCCCACTGAAACAATGGGCACCATTTCTGTCTGTGTCCTTTCGTTCTTGTTCTCTTCTTCCTTGCTTCACTCTTCACTCTCTGTTTTTTCTGCAGAGCTCCCTCGCTCCGAAAGAGAAGCACTGCAGATCAACAGTGGCGGAAAAGGAGGGGATGCCCTTGCTCCTTTCCCTGATGACGACCCTCCTCGGTGCAGATGCCCCCGTCCGCCTCCTCCGCCGCCTCCGACGCCTCCGCCGCCTCCTCCGCCTCCGCCGCCTCCGCCGCTGCCTCCCCGGCTGGAGAGCGCACGCGGTGTACTCCTGCAATTCGCCGCCACAATCGACGACCCCACCGGCTTTACCAAAAACTGGAAGGAAGGCGTCAGCCCTTGTGAGTACAGAGGTGTTAAATGCGATAACTATTCAAAATCAGATGAGCTAGCCGTTTCAGGATTAGATTTCAACCAAGCCGGTTTATCTGCTCGTCAAGGTTCATTCTTAGATCTCACTTTAATCCTGGGAATCCCAGAATTAACATTCTTCCATGTCAACTCCAACAACTTCACAGGATCAGTCCCCAAAGAAATCATTCGATACCCATTTTTTTTCGAGCTTGATTTAAGCAACAACAAGCTCGAAGGTTATTTCCCATGGCAAGTTCTATTTGCCCAGCAACTCATTTTCTTAGATCTCAGGTTCAATAGCCTCACTGGACTGGTCCCTCCATTTCTCTTCTTTCTGGATCTAGACGTTATCTTCATCAACAACAACAACTTCTTCGGCTGCCTTCCATGGAATTTCGGGGCCACACCTGCGAGATACCTCACATTCGCCAACAACAAGTTCACTGGACCAATCCCAAGAAGCATAGGACTAGCTTCAAAGACCTTGACGGAAGTCCTGTTCTTGGGAAACCAGTTTTCTGGGTGCTTGCCTTTCGAAATTGGGTTCCTGAAAAACGCAGTAGTCTTCGATGTGAGCAACAACTTGTTGACGGGTCCCATCCCAAAATCTTTTGCTTGCTTAGAGAAGATTCAGTTCTTGAATTTAGCCAACAACAAATTCTACGGCGGTGTTCCAGAATCAGTGTGTGAGCTTCCTGGGATTCGCAACGCTGGGAATTTTTCCTTGGCGGGTAATTACTTCACTGAAGTTGGACCAGAATGCAAAAAGCTGATAGATTCGAAGGTGCTTGATGTGAGCCAGAATTGCATAAAGGGGCTTCTCAATCAGAGATCGCCAGAAGAATGTGAGAAGTTTTTGTCTTGGGTGAAGCCATGTCCGAATGCAAGGTCTCTAACCTATGTTCCATGTAAGAAATACAATTACAAGTACGTTGAAGCGGCTTCATCGCCTCCTGCTGCTCCTGTGACCTACGAGTCTCTCAAACCAATACGGCATCGTTTATTGTAAGCCAAAGCATGCTGGGTTGCATATACATGCAATGGTGAATTTTCTTGTATTGTTTCTAGTCAAGATGGGGATTAAAGATTAATAAATAAGCAGCGTTGCCGACGTTGCTTTGGATAATTTTAAGAGTAGTTTTTTGTTTGTACAAAATATTCAGTATATAGTTTTTACAATACTGTACATTTTAATTGAGAAAATATAAATTCTAAAAAAAAAATGTGAGAGAGTAGCAAACACTCCAAAAAAATCCATTGTGATAAATTTGTGAAATTTTTTTGAAATATTTATTTAAGGAAATAAATTCATTTTTAAAAAACATTTATCCCTGCAAGTATCTTACGAAACAGCATATATAATATGTGAGACTCACGCACGTATAGACTTGCTCTAATTTTATTGGGAGTTAGGTATTCATAGGTTCTGATGTTATTCAAACAACTGAAAATATGGGGAGGAGCCCTATTAGTGCAAACCAAGAAGGACTTTCACTCTGAAATTATTGTAGGAATATTATGGCTTAATGGATATATAATGATGAAGCAACCACTAAGTAATTAGTGCAGTTATGCTTGTCATTTTTGCCTTCCCATCACAATCCCATCTGTACAATTCAAACATTGATCTATCAATGTATAACAGTTTTTCTATGGCACATTTAATGGTGACCTATGAGCTCAAGGGAAAAATGCCCCATATTATGTGTTTGTCTTTGTCATTTATGTTTGCTTATAGGTCGTGTGCGTTTTCAATTTGTTCAGTCAGATAATGATTATTTTCTTTAATAAAAATTGGATACTATTAAAATCGGTCAACAGGTAACAAGAAACATCAAAAATCTGAGACAGATTATTTAGCCTATAGTACGCTAATTTGGCTAAGTAATCATCATTGTAATTCTCATCTCGATGCACATGATGAAACATATAACTTGCCAATCCCTAGGAACCAAAAATCTAGTTTCTTCAACCATGTCTCCAAGAGGATGGTTATTGTCACATCCCCCGCTATGGTAATAAGCTTAATAGCCTCCAAACAATAAGAGAATATGCATGGCTACTTTCAGATCTATTACCTCAAGTCCTAATTATAAGAGTCAGTTGACTAATTTGAGGAAATTAAGAAAGTAAGTTGAGTTAGTTATTTATTCTAAATAGATGTTGTTTTTCCTAAAATATTCTTACTAATTAACTGTATTAACTAGAACTATAATTATTAGAAGGATTATCTTAGAAAAAATTGAGTAAATATGAGAGACAAAATGGATTGAGGTCTTATATTTAAAACTAAAATAAAAATTGAACAGGGTCTTATATTAAGGACAAGAAGTAGTATATTCCAGCAAATGTTTATTCCTTGGGTGACACAAGTTAAACTCTGCAATACTATAGGTCGTACTCTAGCTAGTAAGTTTGCAGCTAAAACTAGTTATATATAACTATCAGGTCCATCTTTAACGGCACCACCACGCTCGTTCGTCCATCTTGTACACTGAGCTGAGTCATCTACCCCAAGGTTGATTTCATCCTCAATTGTTCTTCCCACCTGTTCCTCATTTGCAAACTTGCATTTGTTATGTGTTGCTTCTTATTAAATTTTTACTTAGTCATAATCTATTTAAATTAGTTAACTAGATCTTACGTCAAAAGACCAGAGGAGTATTTCAAAAGTACTCTTGTAATATTAAGAAGATTAAGCAATAATTGGGGGGGGTCAATAATAACTCTAGTATTTCACAATTATTTTACTCATTGAAGTATTTGAACACCATTATTTAATTTAGTTCATGCGCCCTGAATGTCATCTTCGTTTGAGTTTAGCTGTCTCTCGTCAAATTTTTTTTTTTGTGGCTTCCGTTTTTTGATTGTCTTTTTAATTGAACAAGTTCACATTGTTAATTGAAAGTGGTTAGATGAGTGGGGGTTCATGGGTTCAAAAGATCATTCATATCTTCCACTCGAACTTAGGTGCATCTATGCATGCGCACTTCTCTATTTCCTTTTGCTTTCATCCAAATAATAATTAACTAACATAATTCATCATTATTCACTCCACTTTACTCTTTTACAGTGTTTTTCCTCACTTGCTACACAAACTTGTAAATATATCTAACAAGTAACATGATATTTATACACTATACACTAACATTAAACACTACGAAGCTCTCACTTTTTGCCTTTCTTTTTGCCTTTTCCCTTTATATTCCAAATTGTCGGTCTAAATTCACTTTCCGAACCTAACAGGTTGGCAATTTAATACATAATTGGTACTACTTCCAGTCTTTAATATAAGATATTGTTTGAATTTTGCGTTAATATTAAATATAAGATCCTAATCTACTTTGTCTCTTGTATTTATCTATTTTTTTCAAGGTAGTCATTATAATAATGATAATTCTAAATAATACACTTGATTAGCAATGATGCTTTAGGAAATACAACACCTATTTATTACAAATAACTATCTTAATTGATTTCCTTAATCTACTTAAATTAGTATATTAAGGACCAAAGGTAATGTATTATATATGCGACGCGAGTCTAATATGATTTGTTTTATACGCACACGAGTATGGGCAATTTCAAACCACGATTCTGAATTTGGGTGATGAGTTAATTGATTAATACTGTGCCCAGTTGATAGGCGAGGATCTAATCATTGTAATTAAAGATTCTCTATGTTTCTTAATCGAGCAATTACAGAAAATAAACATATATATCCTTCATCAGTATATATAGAATCTTCAATAAGAATGCTCAATTCGTCATCCTCAAAAACAAAAAATGGAAAGACACATGCCTTCTTACACTATGATCATCTTCTTCTTCGCAACTATTATGTTATGTTTCCTGACGGTAAACCCTGAAATAATCGATGAATCTCCATTAGTCCCTGAAATCTTAAAATTCATAGACGAAAGAATCGCCTTCGTCTTCCCAATCATCCAAACCTTCAAGAACACAATAACCTCGGATCCACTTGGTGTGACCGAAACCTGGGTTGGTCCCAACGTTTGCAACTACACAGGTTTCTACTGCGGCCACCCTCCTGACAACCTCACCGCCTTCACCGTCGCCTCCATCGACTTCAATGGCTTCCAGCTGGCGGCCCCGAGCCTTGAGGGTTTCATCGATAAGCTGCCGGACTTGGCTCTGTTCCATGCCAACTCCAACAACTTCTCAGGGACCATACCGCCCACAATATCCAAGTTGAAGTTTCTGTATGAGCTTGATGTGAGTAATAACTTGCTTGCTGGGACGTTTCCTGTGGCGGTTCTGGACTTACCCGACCTGTCTTTCTTGGATATTCGATTCAATTTCTTCTCCGGCGAGGTTCCGCCGGAGATTTTCATGCAGCGGTTGGACGTGTTTTTCGTCAACGACAACAATTTCGTGCAGAGGCTTCCCGGTAACTTGGGAGACACGTCGGTGCTGTATCTCACTTTAGCTAATAACAAATTCACCGGACCCATTCCCCGGAGCATCGGAAGAGCCTCGGAAACATTGTTGGAGATCTTATTCCTCAACAACCAGTTAACAGGTACAGATATATATATATATATATATATATATTTACTGTCTTCGTTTAAAAAGGTCATCAGATTAAATCTTTTCACTAATATGGAATACACGCTCAAATAACCCTCATGACAAAGTGCAGGTTGTCTTCCTTACGAAATAGGGTTTTTAACAAAGCTGAGACTCCTGGATGCCGGAAACAACCACTTGACGGGGCCGTTGCCGTGCTCGCTGGGGTGTTTGGAGGCGGTGGAGCAACTGAACCTGGCCGGAAACTTGCTCTACGGACAAATACCGGAAGCGGTGTGTGCGTTGGGGAATCTGGCGAACCTGTCCTTATCGGACAATTACTTCACAGGAGTAGGACCATTGTGCAGAAAGCTGATAAAAAGAGGAGTACTTGACGTGAGGAAGAACTGCATTTACGGATATGGGGTTGCCGATCAGAGACCCACAAAAGAGTGCTTTCGATTCTACATGCACCCGAGGGCTTGTTTCAATCTGGCGTCGTTTAATTTCATGCCTTGTAAGGTTCCTCCATGGAGGCATACAAGGGATGGCCGTACCCCTAACAGACATTTACTGTCCTACTCCGCTCTTTCCAGAGCGAGAAATGTAAACAGGATAACACAAATGTAATTGCAGCAAGATTGAAAAAGTTGAAGAATATTTAGTCATGAACCCAAAAAGGATATAGGAGAAATTACTTAAAAAGATTATATATGCTTTATATGTGTGGTTCAAAATTCAAATAAGTATGTTACAAAAAAAAAAAAATCAAATGAGTAATAAATTTTTGTTGGTTAGCACCATTACGACATTTCATCTACTTCCCACTTGTTGTTTTACTTTATATGTAATTTTTCAAATTCTATGCATGAGAAATAAAGATGTATAATTGTTATTGATGGTCTGAGGGATTGAGTAAATGATAAATAAACATTTAAATAAGCCATGTTGTGCACAATCTTTTCTATTATTATTGTTGAAAAAACTAGTTTGACCTTGTAGATGCGTGGTTGATACTATTTTCAGGTTTACATTTCTTTTATTTTATATTACATCCGTTTTTTAGTATAAGAGCTAATTGACTAATTTGAGTAGATTAAAAAAAATTAGTTATGTTTGTTATTTGTAATAAATAAATGTTCTTTTTTAAAAAATATTCTTACTAATTAAGTATATTAGCTAAAATTATCGTTATTACAAGGACTGCCTTGAGAAAAAAATAAATAAATATGAGAGACAAAATAGACTATGATCTTATATTTAGAATCAAAATAAAAGTCAAACGAGCTCTTATGTCAAGGACTGGAGGTAATATATAAATATATATAACAGAAATGATTTGAATTACTTGGGTTGAATGAATGATTTAAGTCTTATATATTGCATATTGTTTCTACATATGCTGCTCCTTCTTTTCCTACTCGAACGAGGCTAAACTTTATAAATGAGAAAATAAATAAATTTTATGGAGTAGTCGTGTAGCCATACGATATAATCGTAGGTTTATGCTTTCATGTCTAAGCTTTGACCTTTAAAAAAGTACTCCTCCGGTTCTAATTATAAGACCCAATTGACTTATTTGAGGAGATTAAGGAAGTAAGTTAAATTGGTTATTTATAATAAATAAGTGTTGTCATTCCTAAAATATCCTTACTAATTAAGTATATTGGCTAAAACTATCATTATTAGAAGGATTATCTTGGAAAAAAATGCATAAATATAAGAGACAAAATGGATTGGGGTCTTATAATTAGGACCAAATAAAAAGTCAAATGGGGTCTTATAAAGAAGGAACTCTTTTGCGGGAGGCAGTTTAGCGTGGGGAGGTAGAAGAAAAATCCAAATAGTGTCCCACGTTTGAAATTTTGAGGAGAAAACAGCACTTAGTTAAGTGAGGTGTAAAGAGCAATATGAACTAAGATAGCAACCATATTAATTGGGAATGAATGTGTATTAGTGGCCGGTTGTGGAATGTGCAAAGGTTGTTGGAGTTAGAAGCTCATCACATATTCCTGATGCCCATGTGGGTGCTCTTTTTTTGTTGACTTTTTATAAAGAAAGCTTCGGGCACCTTATTATTGTTAGTCTCTCTCCCAATAAAATTACTTATCGTATCCTATGTTTCATTTGCGTCATCCTTCCGTTATTAAACCAATTTTGTTGGATTTAAGATTGCAAGGACATTGTGGAGCTTTGATCATGCCATTTACTTGCGGGGCCTTGATGAAGTAGACCAAGTACAAATTGATTTCCATGTATCTGTGCGTGCGCATTGCACTCAACATATATATATAGAGAGGGGGGGTTAATGCAAATTTTGATCATTAAATTTATCTTTATTTTGATTTTGATCCATCAAGTTTCAAATCATAGGTTTTAGTCTCTCAATTTTTTTTCATTTATAACATTAACCCTTATAATCCAATAAAAGTTTAGACCATTTTACCCTTTGAAAGACTAAAACCTATTATTTGAAACTTGAAGGAACAAAACTAAAATGAAGGTATATATAAATAAAAAATTGGAGGGAGTTTTAACTTAAATAGACCATAATTTTAGGAGCTAAAAACTATTTTCTCTCTCTCAGAGAAGCAATAAGGAAAACTACAAAATGTGACAACTTTTGTTTTTAAATATGATTATGCTTTTATTTTTTTAGAATAAAGATGAATAATGCTTTTAGCAAGACACATATTTACTATGTTCCTTTTTTGTTTTGAATTTGGACGGCAGGCCTAACGCCCGACTATTTTCATTTTAATTAGTTTTTATTTTCCCGAAAATTATTGTTCTCACAAGGGTTAAGGCAATTCACTTTGTTAATGACTGGGCATGGTGATCTTAAACATGATTCTTCTGATCTTATTTATAAAGTACTTCTAGCATATTTCATGCAGACAAAAAAAACCTTAAAAAATATTAACTCTCTATTAAAATATAACAATTTTTTAACTTTACCTATATTTAATATATACACCTTTCAAAAGAAATAACTAACTACACTGTAATAAATGAAAAACAAGATAATATATTCATGTTGAAAATTTAATAAAGTAACTTATAAATAGAACAAAAAAATTTTCTTTCTCTGTCTTATAAATAGAATCAAAGGAGTACATCTTATACGTGGCGGAAGTGAGCCCATATATGGGATGAAAATACCTAAATTAGTCTCCAGCCGGAAATAAAAAACGATACAAATGCTTATTTTGCATTAAAGATCGATATACTTTGAACAATGGGAGCGAACACGGTGAAGTGGGCACACAAACCAATCCAACTAGTCATATTAGTGGCCTACCTTATTTCTTAGGTGCTTGGGGTGATTGGAAATTTGGAGACCAGAGCGCAGCAGATTGTGGGATCATGCTCAAGTTGAAGATTGTGAAAGAAGCACGCAAACGAAGTTATACCCACACACGCAAACAAAGCTATACCCACACTCCCTCCTAATTATATTCCCCAAATTTTCTCAGGAAGCAAACTCACTCATCTCAGAAATCAGAATATTATACCTAATAAAACCACTTAAAAATACTTAAAGTTCCATTACTTGATTATCTAACTCAACACTTTTAATTACACTTCTTTCTATTACCTTCATCAGAAAGTAAAGAGCAAAGAAATAGTAAATTTTGCAGGCTCCTAGATCTCCGATCCATACTTGATTCTTTCATTGTTCATCTTCTTCTTTCATCTTACGATGACGACGATAGGACAAAATTTAGAAACTGCTTCATTCTCTCTTTCACTTCTAACCACGAAATGCCCCAATGAGTCCGCATTCTCCACCAAATTCTCCTAGCAAAGAAACTCGCCGCTGAAAATCGTCTCCACATCCCTGTTCAAGTCATGCACGAAAACATGAGTTTTCATCTTTCCATCGCCAGCTTTCTTGCTCCAGCAAGCATAGCTGAAACATCCTACCTTTGACCTCTCAAAGTACGTGTTTAGAAGTGTTATGGTTCAAACGATTCACAAAACAAGCCCATAGATTAAACTTTGTGATTGGTTCTCAGGTTACTGTTTACTGGTTAAATTCTAGATTTTCAGTCCAATTTTGAGCAATCATAACTCTAAGCACACACATCCGTTTTAAGTGATCTACCACTTATTTTAAAGCTCAGGATGTGTACTTTAATCATGCTAAATTTCATGAGCAGAGTCAGTTATTTACCATACTTCTACTTTGTCACTATTTTGCTGTTCAATTAGGGATAGCTTATCCCCTAATTTGTACTAACAGTTCATGATTAAGACTTCCCATACATAATACCATTCCATTTATACACTAACCATTCCCATACATTATCATAGCTAATTACACAAGCCAACATTATTATTTATCATCACATACCATCAATGACACATTTACAACATACATTGGTATATACAGTGTATAACATAATATAAAGCATTTTTTAAATTCTTTTCTTCTCTTTCTTGCTCCACTTCTTGATTTCTTCTCTCATCCTCTTGCACCTAGTATGGTTAGTTAAGGAATGGTGAGATTCGGAAGAATCTCAATAGCAAATATTACCATTTATGCATGCAAGATGGATGCAAGTGTATGACATGCTTTTGTGCACAACTTTATCATTTATGCATGGTGAAATGCCATGGAAAGTAAGCCAGTTCATTCATATTCACATAACATAATGCCAAGACATGTTTATCTAAATCTAGCAATCATAATTCAACAGCATAGCTTAGTCACGTCATGGCATTCATAGCATATACACACATACACATTAAGCACACAAGAAAGGTACCTTCGCTACCTTGTATCATAAGTTTTCTCTTGCTCTTCAACTTGTTCCCTTTTGCTTCCAACCATTAAGGTTGCTTCCTCAACCTTTGTCATTCCTTTTTCTTGATGTCTCACGGCCCTAAATGTACTAACACATCATTTCCATTCATTCATTAGAGCCATGGTAATCAACAACATCAATACTTTGTTTTCTTTGAGCTATATTAGCTTCTAACTTTTGTGCTTGATTTCCAACTTTCTCAAAATTAATTTCACATACTATTGCCACACAATTTTTCTTGTACAATCCATTTTCAAGCTCAAAATAAGCAAAATCAAACTCTTCCCTACTCCACTTGATCTGGCCGAACATAGGGTCTTAGGGCTTAACATTCTACTTTCAATTCTAATGCTTTCAAACTTGTTTTCTCAACTTTACTCAGCACAATTTTTCATTTTAAACACATTGGAAGCATCCAAATTATCAAAATCCAATCCTATCCCCAAGAACCAGCCTTGAGTGAAATATTACTCAAGTTGCATAATCAAGAAATTCAACCAATTTCAACGTAAAACCACTTGATTCTTGTTCCTCTCAAGCCTTTAAACAATAAACATTATCCTACCATCAATTTCATCTTTCTTTTAACTTATAGATTTCGTGCAGTATGTCCCTCTAGAGTTTTAAACTCCCAAAAATTATTAAAATCCATAACCAAGCTCAATAATAACAAGGGTAATGAAAACCAGATCAGAAACCAGCAACATACCTTGTTTCAGAGCTTGATCTTGCATGGGGTCACTTGGCCTTTCTCCCTCCTTCTACTTTCTCTCTCTAGAATCCATTTTGCAAGAGTTTTCCCATGGTTCCATGAGCTTGCACGAAAATGAGGGGTGGGGAGGGGATATTTATAGAAAATAAGACTAAATTTAGGCCGTTGATCTAAAAATGTATGGTTTGATTTGGATCGTCCATTTTCTCTTTTAATCTTATGATGACAAGTGTCCTATGACATCATGCTTACCTTATTATGATGACATCATACTTACATCATCAATTCACATGCTTTTAATCTGACTGTACACATGTCCTACATATGACCGTACACGTGTCTTGCATCTAGCCGTACACGTCATACCTTTTTTTCTCATCTAATCGTACACTTGTCTCCTCCATATTCCTTCATCATTTTGACATTAAAATAGGAAGGAAATTAATATAAAATTCGTGCAAAATACAACTCTTAGGCATTCCTCCGCCCATCTTGTCATTCTGCACCGTATATGGTACTTTTTAAGGTTCTGACTTTCTCAGGACCACTGGGACATGTTATGGCATCATTTTCTCACCTCAAATAAATCCACATGACATTATATAACATGCCCAAAGAGGTAGTGATGCTCTTCCCTTATTCTTCCATTAAAATAATTAAAATAATTAATAATATTTATTTCGGAGTAATCTTAATTAAATTCTTTCTATCAGTCCACAACTCTGAGAATCTATCTCTGGGTACCAATACTATTTATTTATCACAGGGAATTTCTGTAATTTTTCTTAAGTCAAAAGTCAATCTCTAGACATTTGACTTTGACTTTCCCAAAATAGTACTGCTTTAAATTCCATTAAAGCCAACCTCTTCGCTTTCTGGGGACGAAATTATTTTTAAAACTTGTGATAATTCCTCAAGTATTTTTCTCCATTTTCTTCCAATTATCTGAGGCCTCCCTATACTTTAAATAATTCATTTTTGAAAATATTCAAAATCAGTCAAAACCCTAGGAATTCTACAATTTCCTTCTATGAGTATTTTCATCATTTTTAACCTCATACAGGTCTTTAAACCTTATTCCTATTTTTCTGAAACTTTCTGAAATGTTCGGGTCTTAACCTACCCTTTCCCATTTTTTGAGATTTTTCTGGGATTTTCTGGCATAATTGCCATTTTTGCCCTTACATGCCCAAAACTTTATAAAATTACAATTTTACTTCTGGTTTGGCTTAACCTCAAAATCCACCTTATTGAGGCCTCTAACATAACTATTGGCCTACATTTATCTCTATTTCTCATTCCTAGGCCATGAGATTTCTTTTCAGTCTCTAACTTCCTCTTTTCTTAGTCCCAGAAAACTTTTCTTTTGCGATTTAGTCTCTGAGAATCCTGCTGTCTTTTCAGGGAATCTTTGAGACCTCTGCCAAAAAGGGTTTAGTAGCCTGCTTGTTTCAAGCTAATTTCGGTACTTCTAGGCCTAAAATTCGAGATGTGACAACAGTCACCGTGAAAATGACATCCTTCCTGGTGCCGTTGGGGAGTAACCATGTGGGCCCTCCACCAATATCACGTCCCAATGGATTTCGTATAAATGATGCTTCAGAAAATCGTTGATCCCGAGCTTGCATTATGAGAACAAGAGATTCTGAACTCATTTCTCACTTGCAATAGTGGCTTAGGATAACCACGCACCTTGGTGGTGAACTAAACGTCGTAGGCTTCCACTTTAGGGTTGGATTTCTTGAACACAGAGATCTGGTATTCGTTCTCATTGACCAAAATAGTGTGGCCATGTTCGTTCAGAGCGAACCAAAGGAGGACTCAAGACGAGGAAATTGGGATTAGGGATTCAAAGCAGAGTGGCCATGATGGCAAAGAGCTCGGTGATGGACATTGGGTGAGTTTCGACAGTGACATTGGCAGAAGATGCGACTACATGGTGAATGAGAGCATTGACGACAGTGGCAGGGAGAGAGTAGGGGTGGAGGCAGACGAGACAGTGGTGGTTGTGGTTGTGGCGGTGGCAAGGAGGATGAGAGTGTGGAGTAAAAAGTGAGGAATGTGAGGAAGAAGAGAAGGCTAAAGGGATGATTGGTGTCGACGGAGGTGTACTTGTGAATCAAAGAATGAGTTTAGTGTTATTCTTTGGGGGGAATTACAATCAAATCTTACAGAAGAGAAATAATTATCAAAATGTCCCAATAACAACATCAACAGCCTATAATGACAAGTCCTATAATGAGAATGACAACATCTGGAACTTGTTTTTTAATTGTTTTCCTTGCTTGGAACCTCATTATACTTCTCCATATTCTTTGTGATCTGTGCTGGCTTTGATGCCAGAGGGAGGGAAAGAGAAAGTGAGTGAAGAATCTGAGTCAAAATTTTCATTACCTCCTCTAACATGGCTAGTAGAGCCAGTGATAGCTCCAACCTCTCAACCTACCAAAAATAAAAGGTTGGGGTTAGCTAAAAACAAACTCGTTAGTAAACAAAACTTTTTAACCCACACCGTCTAACCCACAACCTGTAGGTTAACCCGCATTTTTTTATTTTTAAAATTTTATTAATCATTATATGTATATTATTATATTTTATATTTTATCTAAAAAATTAAAAAAACCTATATTATTTATTTGGTGTTGTTAATCAAATATTTGAAGGAAAGACGAAAATTTTATTATATTTGTTTATATTGTATAAAAAAATATTTCAAAAATTAAAAAAAAATAGTTGGTGGGTTGACGAGCCAACCTGTCAACCCACCATGACAAGTACTTTTTTAACCTGCATCGCTTAAACCCTAACCCGTCACGGGTCAACCTACAGGTTATTACCACCCCTAATGGTTGGGAGTTAGAGAGGTTGTTACGAAATGAGTGCGGGTGTGCCAAGTGCTACCATTAAAAAGGTGAAATTTTGTGACATTTAATTTATTTCCTTATTATCACTCTTTATAAATCATTTCTAATATATTTCATTAAAATTAAAAAAAAATTAAGAGTTAATATAAGGAGGAAGCAACGCAAACTCTTTTTTTTGGGGGGGGGGGGGAATAAAGGAAGCAATACAAAGTGAACTAACTAGCTAAGCCTCTAGGGCTTTTCTCAATGGTACTCCTCAAAGTCACTTGAAAAATGTTACAGCCATAAGTGCAGCATCCCAATATTTATTCTTAGAATTTAAATAACGTTAGAAAGCAATTATTTAATAATAAATGAAATTTACCATGTTATTTTGTTTTGTTCAAATACCATGTTATATTCAAGAGAATTTGGTCAAAATATATTAAACTTCAAGGATATACTTGTCATGATTTTTAGAGCCCGAGTGAAAATAATAAATAGCGTTAAAATATAAATGTATAAATTATTTCTTTCTTTAAAAGATTTTAACTATCTTAAATGTTATGAGATACATTTACCAACTAAGTTTAGCCTTTTAGATTTTATGAGAGTCTTGACAAATTAATGATAAATCATGACTTATGAGGGAGGATCTGAGAAAATATAAGGCCAGAACACAAGATTATAAGAGTAGAAATTTTTTGAAAAACAAAAAGATAACAAGAAAAATGGAATTTTGCACATGCCCAAGGTTCACTAATAGCACACATGCCCCATGTATACGAAGAATCGCATTCTTCTTCGTTTTGCATTCACATAGCACATCTGCGATTTTTAAGATAAGAACTCAATTTCTAAAATTGATTTGGTTCTCAAAACCACTCCTAATTACAAAACTCCTTTCATAAATTTTTTTTCTACATAACAATGAACCTTTTAGTTAGAGCTGCATAATCATATAATTTTTGGTCGAGCTGGATGGGTTTGGTAGTCTGTGGTCTAATCTAGTTCAGTAATGACCTAAATAGGATATAACCAGTCTGGTCCAGTCTAGTCTAATTTCATTATATAATTTATTTGGATTGGACTGAATTAGATCAGACCACCGAGTTTTTGCACATATCTATTAATGGTAATTTAGTATTTAAATCTAATGGTTTAGATTTACCCTATTGTTAAAATAGTTATGTTTTATATGTATACTTAATTCAAACTTAATAAATAGAAATATCAAATCATAGAAATATGTCAAAACTAAACCTGCTAGGAGTGAGTGATTTGGAGAACAAAATCAAAACTAAGCTAATTTAGGAGTGATTTTGAATACCTTAATTAAATTATGCTCAAGCTATTAAAAAGTCCCTGTCATGTGAAAAAATATTTTTGAAGGAAATTTTGTTATTGGGGTGATTTTGAACAAGTCCATCAAGTAAAAAAGAAAACACTAGCCATACCTTCTCTAGCTTAGTTGAGGGTGCACTAATCACCTGTGTAAGTTAAATCCATCAAATCATAAGGTAAACCTTATTGGCTTGATTAATTAACTAACCTCTAATTATGTCGATCATACCACCTTATCAAGTAACTGCAAACTGTGAATTGAATTCTTGATCAATAATTCTCACAATAGCCATCTTTTTGTTCACGCCACATCATTAAAATCGAAAATCCTTACAAAACGGTGACGGCTACATCATACTCTCTCTATAAATTAATGAATATGGAGTAAAAAATCATTGATGTTTATGCAGTGTTATGTAGTCTTAATATAAGGCATAAAAAAGGTTTCTATGATCATAAGTGTGTGTATCACTTTTCCACAAATGTTTTTATTGTAAAGAAAAATTATTTTAAAATTAAAATTAAAGGTATTTAAGATAAATTGATTTTAATTGTAAGATAACCTTGGAAAGTAGTAATTTCTTTAACATTTTTAATGATACAAATTGCTTTAAACTACTTTTTTTAATATGTGTGAATTGGTTTTCTAATATATATTGTAATATTAATAAGAAAATATTTAGGGGAAAAAAAAGATTGAGAGAAAAGAGGGAAGTTAGGAAAAAGATACTAATGTGACAAGCTATGTATTGTTAGGAACCAAATCTCATGCATGACATCAAACTTATCTTGCACTGGAAGTTTCAATCCCAAACAAACATATATCAATATGTAATTTGATGGGAACTAAGTTTCCTTTAGTATGAAGTATTGAAAATAAAAGTAAAGATATTAGGATTGAGATTGAAAAAATATGTTAAAAGAGTTTTAGTATTTGAGATTAGACAAATCCATATATGTGAAATTGAGAAATATCATGGGGGGATGTAGTATTTTCCAATTCCACTTACATTGGATTATCTAATCTCATGTAATAAGAAATTACTTATACTAAGCACTCTTTAATGCTTCATATCAAACATAACCTAAATTCCAACCAGGATGCCAAATTTGTAAAATATATAATATAACTCAAGCCAAATTCGTAAGATATATTTATATAATATAACTCAAGCCAAAATCATTATGATATTACACAGCAATTGTTCTGCATGTAGCTTCATGTTATTAGAAATTGCACATTGATATAAATCATCATCAATTCATTATCCATCTCTATAAAATATAAAATTTACAGTAAGTCTCATATAATCAACATGTGTGTGAGTTATTTCTCAAACTATACCAAAGTGTTTGGCCCCACTGATATTTAATGCAAGAGTTCATAACCTGATTAACACTAATTCAAGCTGAAAAACAAGCTCACAAGATCATAGTATTCGGCAAATGTTCCCAAATTGAACCCCCTTTGTAAATTTACGCCGGCTACTTGCAGACCCAAAAGTAGGAAAAACGTAATTAAAATGGCCATGATGATTCAAACCAAACCAGAACCAAAAGCATTCAGACATCATCTTATAGGATCATCATCTGATACACATGATCCTCATATGAGGCAAGTTTCTCGCATGCTTAAATCTTTGAGCAAGAAAAGGTTTTAAAGAGATATCATAGAAAACATACTTTTATTCATATAAAGTGAATACAATTCTCTATACTTCCTCAAAACACCAGAAGCTTGCTTATATAAACTTTCTGACTCATTATAAGACAAACTCCTACTTACTTTATAAAAGCAAAGACAAGTGATAAAGATACTAAAGTAAAAACACTCAACAAGAGTAAGCACGCTTGTACTAAAAGTAGATTCCTAACGGATAAGCCTTCTTTTTATTTAAAGATAAGTTTATGACTTGTGACATGTTGGGGTCCTTATCAGAATTATTGCTGAGATTGTTGTTTTTTTCTGATCCACATGGATCTTAGGAAAGTAGTCCACCCCAGTGGCTTGAGGATCACTTTCCTAAGACCCATATGGATCAGAAAAAGACAACAATCTAAGCAATGATTCTGATGAGGACCCCAATATTACCAAGTCATGAGCCTATCTAAAAGTAAAGAGAAGGCTTAACCATTAGGAATCTATTTTTAATACAAGCATGCTTACTGTTATTGAGTGCTTTTACTTTAGCATATTTGTCACATCTCTTTGTCTTTATAAAATAAATAAGAGTTTGTCTTGTAATGAGTTAGAAAGTTTATATAAGCAAGCCTCTGGTATTCTAAGGAGATATCGAGGATTTTATTCACTTCACATGAATAAAAGTATGTTTTCCATAATATCTCTCTAAAACTTTCTCTCTTTCTAAAAGCTTGTTCTATCTGCTTAAAGATTCAAGTCTACTCTACATTTATCTCATATGAGGATCCTGCTTAAAAAAAATCTTACCATGATCCTGTGAGATGATCTCTTAATGACTGAAGAAATTTTAGTCTGGAATTTTACGGGTTGAGATCTTAATGTGGTCTGTGTGAGGCCTGGGAGCCGTTTGATAAGTTTGATAAGATCTTGATATGGTAAAACCTGTAAATCTCTAGATTAAGTTTCAGAGGTTTTGAAGAGACTCACCCGCATGGTATATAGTCCCCCATATGATCTAGTTCACTCCGCATTGCTTCTTCTGATTGTTCTGGGGACCTTGGCACTGGGCCTGTCGCCAACTTGTGTTCTTCAACAAATCTACATTCTCCAAGTCCATCTGAATTTAAAGTTGACAGCTTTTTAACTTCTAATTTTCGTGTTTCGAATCCAACCCAGCACTCAAAATAATCATCATAAATGCAAAATCTATGGGAGAGAAACCTGGTTCGAAAGCAAATCAAAACAGAGAGCAATTTGTGTTGCAAATCTCCTCAGTAACAGTAAATCAATATGTTTCATTAATCTTTTACCAAGAATAATTAGTGTTCATCACTTCAAAACCTTTTAACGAGGAAGCACCTTACATATAGCAGCATGCAGCATCATTTGTATTAAGATATGTTTTTTTTATTGCCAATAAAATCATCACGTTTGTATTAATCAACAATATAGTGAGTTCAGACAATACAAACAAAACAAGAGACATCATCGAATTAATCAAACGCTTTATTGTCAGATTCAAAAATGACTTCTTCCATATACCAGACAGCATTGTTAAGTGCCATGGCCTCAGCAACCAGAGAATAGAATCATCAGTACAACTACCCTACCCTAAGCCATACCATAAAGTAGCGATCATTCATTGGCATCTCGAACAACAAAGCTAATCGCAGCAACACCCTTTGAAGCTGAGAAAGCAAAGTCAGTGTTGACTTCAGTTCATTTCCTTTAGGAGCTGTCCAAGTGATTCTCTGGTTTTGCTTAGCAGAAATATGATGAACAGAACATAGGTTACCTAACCCATTTTCTTCCGAGAATTACGTTCAGCCTATTGCTGAAAATTAAAAATATGACCATGCCTCTTTTTTCCATAATTGTTATAAAGTCATAGCAACCAGCCCTTTTTGCCAATCATCCAAGTTTCGTTTGATGAAACACATATAAAAAGCCAGCTCTCAAGAGTTCTACATTTTCAATGGAACAAAGAAAACATAAACAGCTACCAAACCATGCACATTTCGACGAATCCCAAAGAAGGAATATTTCTGGCCAAGATTCACAAACTTCACAACAACAGACATCACTACAAAAAAAAGAAGGAATAGGAATAGCATTAAATAGCAGTCTCCGAAGGAAAATTCAACCTTATGCGGAACTCTAACCTTTCCAGATACCATTTCCATAATTCTGGGTGAAGTTTACATGATATTTCTGGTTTTACTGTGACTCTCCTTTAAAGTTTAATTTTCTGGCAATCTCATACCCATCCTTAGCAAAGTAGATATAAACACCCCTACGTACAATCCCCTGTCCATACCCATAATCTATCTTCACTCCTTGACCTAGCAATTTTAATGTCATAAACTGCCCTGACCTCCCTTTCATCCCCTCCAAAACTCACCCGGCCATATTCTTAAAATCCTTCAAAAGGACAAAAATAAAATAGGTGCTTACCTGGAAGAGATGGCAGCCAAGATTTTTCTGAAAACAAGCAGCCGTTCCATTGCCAATTACCAATTCTGAGAATAACATTAACACTCTTCCTTTCAAGATTTTAGCCCAAGGTTGATTGATTTGGTTCCTGCTCCAATCCAGCTTGGCTAAGCAACCGGAAAAGTATTATACATTTTATTATCATCAGTGATCCAACAGCAAAAAATTTGCTATGAGACAAATATTATAATTTTCAAATAAATTAAAATATAATGAAACATCAAAAAATCAATTGATAAATGTCAAAGTTTTGTGACATATAATTTGGTGAGACACAGCTGCTACTCTGCATGAAGCTTCATGGGGAAAAAATAAAGGTTCACTTTGATATAAATCATCATCATCACTATAAGATATAAAATCTACAGTAAGTCTCACATAATAAACACATGAGTGTCAGTATTCCTCAACTCTACCAATATACAATGACCCCGCTGATATTTTCATGCAAAGCCGCGTTCATGATTTGATTAAGCATTTAACACTAATTGCTGACCCAAAGTAGGAAAAAATTATTAGATTTAATGGCTACGAAGACTCAATCGAAATACTTTCGTATATATAAAGCAGAACCAAAGACTTTAACAGTAAACTTAAGATTTTCTCACATCCTAGAAAAATTGACTACTGTTTAACCTCCACTTTTCTGCAGTAAGAACATCATCTAGCTCTTTTTGCCAATCGTCTAGCTTGAGTTTAATGAAACACATATAAACCCGGCTCTCAGGAATTTTTATATTTTCAGTGGAACAAAGAAAAGATAAAAGAGCAACCAGACCAGACCAGACCAAGCACATTTCGACCAATCACGAAGAAGACTCTACAACAACAGAGACATCACAATACAGCATCCCTTTTTGCCAAATTTAAGAGAAGGAACAGTATTAAATAACAGTCTCCAAAAAAACATTAACTTCGTTTTACGTGGAACTCTAACCTTCCAAATATCTTCCCATAATTCTAGGGAACTTTTTATGATGACTTTGGTTTACTGGGATCCTCCTCAAAGACTAATTTTCTGGCAATCTCATACCCATCTATCTTCTCTCCTTGCCCTAGTAATTTTGGTGTCGTAAATTGTCCGTAGCATATTTTTCAAACCCTCAAAGGGCAGTAGGAAATAGGTGCTTACCTGGAAGAGTTGGCAGCCAAGGATCTTTCTGAAATCGAGCAGCCATTCCATTGCCAATTCTGAGAATAACAATTCCTTCTTCTAACACTCCCTTTCGAGTTTTTAGCCCAAAATTGATGCAAATTTCTCCAAAGCAGCTTCAGTAACAAAGCAATTTTTTTGGGGAGGGGGTCATGTAAAATGTTTAACAAAATTCATAAAATGAATTAAAATCACACTTCTGTGTTTCAAATGAAAACTTCTCCATACAGATTCATCTCCATTGAGCATCAAGCAGCATCGCATCCCAGCTCTCCTCAACCTCAAAAGCTCCATGACTCTGTTTCCTTCCTTTCCTCGGGCCTCCGCAATCTCGAAGTCATGCTTGGATAAGAAGAGCAAGACGAAAATGATAAAGAAGAAAGAAGAGAAGAAATCAGAAGGGGAAGAAAAATAAGAGAAAAGGAGAGATGAAGAATATTTAAATAGAAGGGCAATGAGGAAGATGAGAGGGTTGTACAACGGTAAAAGAAATGCATCGCAATTTGTCCAACGGTCAAAAAATGCATCGCAAGGTTGTGCTCCGAAGCATCACAGGATTGTCCAACTCAAAACGGTCGTCAATTTGGCCTTTCTTTCTTTCTGTTTTTTAAATGACGTGAATTTGCCCCTTTTTTCGGCCAAAATTTGAATTTTCTCATGAAATTCAAGAAAAAGGATTTTTTTTTTTGGGACAAAAGGAAAAAAAGGAATGTCGAAAGGTCCGAAAATTATTGAAATTTGAGATGCCGAAAGATGAAATTGTGACTGTGAGTTGATGCCACATTAAAAGCTACTACATTTTTTTTTTTGAGCAAAAAAAGCTACTACATTTTAAAGGCTCGTTTTTTCAAGCCAAAAACGAAGTGGCGCTTTTTTTCGTTTTTTTAATACAAGAAAGTGGGCACGTTTTTAAAACTTTCTTGCGAAACAAGAACATTATAAAAAATTTTGTGCCGATGATCTTGCTTCATTAATGTATTTTTCATTTTGTGATCTGATTATATAATTAATCATAGCAATAAACTTGATGGCCAAAACGATCATAACAATAAATTTTAATAAATATTATCACCTTTGGTAGCCAAAAGGAGAATAAATAAATATTAAAAAAATTTGCACTAAGAAGTAAAATTAAAAGAAACTGTAAATGTAACAATGGAGGCCAAAATATAATTTTATTCTCAAAAAATTGAAGGATTTAGATATTCGGTTGGGTTTGCTTTAGTAGTTTTTTAGAATTTGATATTAGACAGATATATGAATTTCAACGTATTTCCTTAAATTTGATGATCGGTTATATTCTCTCTTTTTTTTCACAAGAATTTATTGGTTATCTTCTTTGAGTGTCCAGATATGCTTGTTTTCGTTACTAATAGCTTCCCGTATCGCTATCCTACATATGAAAAATGAGGAGAGAGCACTAAAAGTCATATAAGATTTGAACTTACAAGAAATCATAAAATATAAAATAAAAGTGCCAAATAATTAGGTTATAGCACCCACTACATCCCCACATCAACAAGCTGAAAAAAAACAAAGCAGGGGAAAAACAAAAAGCAATCAAAACAACCAATGAATTAGTATAATTTAAAACATTTGAGAAGGCTGGGGAGTTCTTATTCAAGTTCATTCCATACTTATAAAAAATTTGCTAATTCATATAATAAATTAGTCCATTTTCTTGAAAAAAATACTTCTGCAAAACGAGTTCCCAATCAAATCTTAATAAGTGTGTAGAACTGCCATTCGGAGAACAAAAACAAAACTGAGTTAATCTTTTTTCATTTGAACAAAAAATATTACCTCTCCGATCCTTAATATAAGATCTATTTAACTAATTTGATTAGATTAAAAAAAATTAAGTAAATTAGTTAATTATAAAAAATATAACATGTTTTTCCTAAAATACTATAATCATCTTCCTTCATATCTTCCCTCCCTCTTCTATTTGATTATAGTTAAAGGAGTATCCATAAGAGTAATTTAAAAAAATTGATAAATATGATAAATAAATCTTATATTTAGAATTAAAATTAACTCAATAATTAGATCTTATATTAAAGACCAAGAGTAATTTAAAAGGTTTGTTAATGAATCGAAGTTGATTTGACGGGTAACCTGCGACAAAATTCATAAAATATATCAAATAGACGGTTTGAAGAAATTTCATGCTCAATAGGCATAGGTCCACAAATCTCTTCAAAGAACTTACCTAGCCACAGATTCTCTAGCACAATGACAATCAAGCAGTGACGACTTTTGTTAGTGGGGCAATCGTAGCAGTAAAAATACAATGGATAGTGATTGATAGGGTTCATGGGCCTTATTATAGTAAGGGCAATCTGGTTAATTTGAAATTTTATAAGGGTAATAATTTTTTTTTTTCATTTCATTACGATAGGTCTGCATCTCCATTCACGAGTCTTAGCTATTTAATCCTCATACATCCATATGAGAGAACGCTGATTACAAAATGTAATTACCTTAATATTACAAAAACCCAATTAAATGTTTAAATTAGTCCGTTGTATTAGGATTATATGTAATGCATTTTTATTGAATCAAACCAAACGGGCTATTGTAAGTTAAAGTTACTATCAACTTTGG
Source organism: Neltuma alba (assembly GCF_004799145.2). Lineage (NCBI taxonomy): Eukaryota > Viridiplantae > Streptophyta > Magnoliopsida > Fabales > Fabaceae > Neltuma > Neltuma alba. Next base: position 158,258 of record NW_021637684.1, on the reverse strand, counting down.
TCGAGGCTATTATAATTTTTTATTAAGAAATCAGTCTGCAGAATTATGGTCAGTTTTGATCAGGTCTCCGGAAAAGATGTATCAGTTTTGATCAAGGTCTCCAGAAAAGATGTATCAGTTTTGATCAAGGTCTCCAGAAAAGATGTATCACCGATGTGGCAATGATATTTGAGAAAAGTAAGGACTTTGATTGAAGATATCCATAATTTCAAGTACTAACTCCTCGAATAGAAAATTATAAGAACTTTAACTCAAATTGATCATAATTTCAGGACCTAAAAATGATTTTTCCCCTTAAAGAACAACAGGAAAACTTTAATGACAAGTTTCGTCTTTCAAATACGATTGATATGTTTTTTAAGAAAAAAATGAATAACTTGTTAGCAAAACACATTTCGTTTTGAATTAGTTTTTGTCTTGCCCGAAAATAATGTTTTGACAAGGTTTAAGGCAATTCACATGGTTTAACCGGGCTTCGTGGTCAAATACCCATAATGAGTGGCAGAGTGATAGTACCTCTGTTGGAGGGGAAGTGAGGGAGCCTCCGTATAGAATAACAATACCTAAATTTGTTAGTATTATGCTTTAGATTATCTAGTTTGTAATGTAATTTACATTATAAATTAGATCTTATATTTATAACATGTGACAATATCAAATAACTAATCATTAAAAAAAAAAAAAAAGCTATCACCCCTCGTTTTGATATAAGCAACTTGTAAGAAAAAGAAACATGTTCCTAAGTATGTTTCTAAATATAAGTTTTTTTTTTTTTCCCAATTTGACTTCTACTTAATGTGATAAAGAAAATAGATTAAAAAAAGTGTATAGTATATTTTTGAGAAAATGACAAAAAAAGAAGTTAAAAATACTAAATGCCAAATAAAAAATGTCAATAAAAATTTGTGCCATTTACAAATTTAGTGTTGTACCAAATAAAGTATTGTTAACAAACCTGATTTAAGATTTAATAATTTTCAACTTCTTTTTTGGGTTGATATAATTTTTAGTCTCTTAAATTTGCTTCTGTTTTGATTTTAGTTTCTCAAATTTCAAACCATAAATTTTGGTCTTTCAAGGGATAAGATAGTCTAAGTTTCTATTAGATTATAGGATTAACATTTAAAATGAAAAAAAAAACCTAAGATTAAAGACTATAGTTTGAAATTTGAAGGAACAAAACCAAAACGAGAATAAATTTAAACCACCAAAATTTATATTAACTTTTTTTTTGTTATTTTTCTATATTTTTTTAGTACTCTTTCTTTAAGAAGGACAAATCTAAAAATTTTTTTTATAAATTTAATAGATTACTTATATAAACAAAGTCGTACTTTTCGCGTTGGGCTGCATGCTTCAAACAATGCGATGAAGGGGGGAGGGATGGGAGCGAATTCGGTGAAGTGGGCACACAACCCAATCCGACCATTCCTGTTATTTAGGAGACCATACCTGACAGAACCAAACTCATATTGGGCTCATGCATCTTCTCAGATTAGTGGCCTACCTTATTTCCGAGGTCTTGGGGTGATGCCAAATTTGGGACCAAAGAGAGCAGATTGTGGGATCATGCTGGAGTTGAAGATTGTGATAGAAACATGACAAATCTAAAATTTTCTTTTTATAAATTTAGTAGATTACTTTTTTTTTTAACAATTTAATAGATTACTTATATAAACAAAGTCGTACTTTTCGCGTTGGGCTGCATGCTTCAAAGAATGCGATGAAGGGGGAGCGATGGGAGCGAATTCGGTGAAGTGGGCACCACAACCCAATCCGACCATTCCTGTTATTTAGGAGACCATACCTGACAGAACCAAACTCATATTGGGCTCATGCATCTTCTCAGATGAGTGGCCTACCTTATTTCCCAGGTCTGGGTTGATGCCAAATTTGGAGACCAAAAGAGAGCAGATTGTGGGATGGGATCATGGAGTTGAAGATTTGTGATAGAAACATGCACGCAAAGTTCTAAGCTTTGATCTTAAGCAGATTTGATTGATTTTGTGCACGAGCTTAGATTGAGGCATAGATTTTGCCGCCTTCCCTCCTCTCTTCGCCGTAACTTACGCTTCCCTCTTCCTATCCATACCATATTTCAACTTCTTACCTTTTCCCCTCTCCTCCTTCTTTTGACCCATCCGTTCCAGGTCGGTGTCTCTTTATTTTCTCTTCTCTCAAATCTTTCCTTTTGTTTTGTAGAGGTCTTCTGTTCAGGACAATCATATTTTTTCCTCCCAAATTTAGATTCCTTCAATTGAATCTTAACTTTTGTGATCCAAACCCACTATTCCCTTTTTCTCTTTTTTATTCATCCCCTTTTATTATTATTTGCATTCTATCATTTTATTGGTGTGTCCTCTTTTGAAATTTTTAAGAAATTAACTTCATTTCGAATTACTAATATTAATTAATATCAATATCAAACGATCATAAAATACATAATAATTTACACTAGTATTATTTAAAACTATGATTATTATCATTAACCTTTTAGATTCCATACCATGGGCGGTTTTTTTTTCTTTCCTTTTTTCTTTTTCAGGAAGGAGAGACATTATCTGACGTTTGACTTCATTCCTACGGTAACTGTAAAATGTTACCTTCCCGAAAACCGTCACTCTTGGCCACAAAAGAAAACAGAGGGAAAACAGTAAGACTCACATTTGAATAGTACGGCTCCTATTTACTGGCAGTACTTTGTCAGCAAGTCAGAGGAAACACAGAGAATGAAATTTAGGGCGTGGGTTTAATTCCTTCACGCGTTCCCACACTCCCTCCTAATTATATTCCGCAAATTTTCCCAGGAAACAGACTCACTCATCTCAGAAATCAGAATATTATACCTAATAAAACCGAGTAGCTGGGAAAAACACCTAAAGTTCCATTACCACTTGATTCTTCCTTCCTTGATCTAACTTAACACTTTTAATTACACTTCTTTCTATTACCTTCATCAGAAAGTAAAGAGCAAAGAAAAAGTAAATTTTGCAGGTTCCTGGATCTCCGATCCATGCTTGATTCTTCCATTGTTTATCTTCTTCTTCTTTCATCTTACGATGATGACGATAGTGACAATGCCGATCTGGGACTTGCACAAAATTCAGAAACTGCTCCATTCTCTCTTTCACTTCTCACCACGAAATGCCCCAGCGAGTCCACAGTCTCCACCAAATTCTCCAGGCAGAGAAACTCGTGGCTGAAAATCCTCTCCACATCTCTGTTCAAGTCATGCACGAAAACATGAGTGTTCGTCTTTCCATCGCCGGCTTTCTTGCTCCGAGCAAGCACAGCCGCCGTGAAAATCACTGACATCCTTCCTGGCGCCGTCGGGGAGTATCCGCGTGGGCCGTCCACCAATATCACATCCCAAGGGATTTCGTATAAATGATTCGGCAAATCGTTGATCCCCAGCTTGCATTCCGAGAACAAGAGATTCTGAACCGGCCTACAATCGCTCTTGAACTCCGTTCTCGCCTGCAATAGTAGCTTAGGGTAATGGCGCACCTCGGTGGTGAACTGAACGTCGTATGCTTCCACTCCGGGGTTGGATTTCTCGAAGTCGGAGATCCGGTATTCGTTCTCGTCGACCAACACAGTGCGGCCATGCTGGCTCAGAGCGAACCAGAGGAGGGACTCGTGATTGAGACCGAAGACGAGGAAATTGGGATTAGGGATTCGAAGCAGAGTGGCCGAGATGGCGGAGAGCTCGGCGGTGGACATTGGGCGAGTTTTGGTGGTGACATTGGTGGAAGATGCGGCTGCGTAGTGAATAAGAGCATTGGCGACAGAGGCAGGGAGGGTTGGAACGGCGGTGGCGGTGGAGGAAACGGTGGTGGTTGTGGTGATGGCGGTGAGGAGGATGAGAGTGAGGAGTAAAAAAGTGAGGAATGTGAGGAAGAAGAGAAGGCAAAAGCGATGATTGGTGTGAGGGGAGGTGTACTTGTGAATTGAAGAATGAAGAAGAATGAGTTTGGTGTTATTCTTAGTGATCTTCATGTTGGAATCTGGGAATTCCGATTGCTGTGTTGGCTTTGATGCGGGAGAGAAAAGAGGGAAAGAGAACAGCAGCGGGGAATCTGAGTAATCCCCCCTTGATAAGTTATTGTCCAGATCTTCACCAGCTCTCCAATGGGACTTGAAGTCAGAGAGCCCGTTAATGACTGCGGGACTGCAAGTGCGACCATTAATTTTTTTTTTTAAAAAAATCAAATCCAAAATGAGGTGAAGGAATTAAGGATCGTATTAACCTAAAATTTAAAATTCAAAATTCTTAACTCATTAATTCTGTTTAAAAATTTAATAAGTTTTTTATTTTATCACTATTAGATATATATTTTTTAAAAATTAAATAAAATGCATCAACATTTAATGCGAATTAAAAAAAAGAAACTAGTGATAAAAAGTTAATGACCTACCTTATAATCAAGAACAAATTTGTTTGGGAAAATCCAAAAAAACTGAAAATTACTAATGATAACCGGATCACACACTTAAGCCCTTTGAGCACATAGTCGAACAAAATTCAAACAGAAAAAAAAAACTAGTTGATACTTTAATAATATCATCATTATTTTTATTTATCATTTTTAAGCGATTAAGAAGAAATGTTTGAGCCAAAAAAAAAAAAACAAAAGGTATGAAGAATAGTGGATGATTTAATGCACGTTGATCCTGCAAAAGGCAAAATCGAAAGAGGTAAATTGATGTTTCACAGCACAAGAAAGGCATAACATGAGAAAAATGAGGATGAGGAAGCCAAAGAGAATTTTAAAGCACAAAATATAAAAATATGTCATATTCAATAGCCGTGCTATTGTAGTTTTTTTAGTTCAGAGATAAAATATTTTTTTATAGTTTTATTTATATTTTAGATTAAAATGTACTTCCGATTCTTTAACTTCACACCGGCTTTTATTTTAGTCCTTAATTTTATAATGCGTTTTCTGAATCTTCCAGCTATAACTAAGTTAATTTATTAACAAAAAATGTTGGAAGCAAGATTTAAAAAGTTGACATATAAAATTATATTAACAATGCCTAGTGCATTTTGCTCAAAAAAAAAAACTAGTGCAAAAAGTCACTTAAAATTAGTAGTGTTAAAATCAGAAGACTAAAAAGATATTTTTAAAAACTAAGAAGCCAAACTAAAACACCGTACAAAGTCATAAGGCAAAAGATATACTTTTATCAATATAATACTGCTGATTTTTAATACCCAAATTTTGAAGCAAAAAGAGGATTTCCTCAAACTCATCGACAGGGTCATTGAGATTAAGCATCCTCAAACTCATCAAATTATAATACTCATTTTTCTAATTAAAAGCTTAAGTGAGTTAGATTTCAAAAATTCATCAAAATCAAAAAATGTCTCTAGCTCAAAAAATACTTATAAAAATAATTATAAACTGTCTACTAATAAAATCTTCACATTAGTAATAAAATTTAAACACACGACATTTAATGTGTAATACTGTTAGTTTTCAAGATGCTTTATAAGATATATACTATCTCTAATCTTAATCATATAACCTGAATTATAAATTACAAATAAGATGCTATAGCTAGTATTGGAAGTAATGTATAATTTCGCTTGGGTAGTGAATGTTGGAATTAGTTTTTAAAAAGATCTTAAAAGTTGAAGATAAATATATGAAAAAAGGTTGTATATTGAATCCCACAAAGCAGTTGTCCTTGGCAGTGAATCTGACGCTTTCACCGAAGGGCGTGGGAGACACGTGGCACAATTAGATCCATACGATTAAGTCAATGGTGCAAGTGCAAAGCAAAGTTGCTCACAAGTTAAGGAAACGGAGAATTCATCCAGTAATGTTCAAGGCTTGTTTCAGGGATCCAGTGATGTAATCTGGAATTTTTTTTTTTACATTAAATATATTCTTTTTTGCAATTTACAGAGATTTTTTTTCATTAATTACACTAAATTTACCGTTGAACAGAAAAATCAAAACATTTCCATGCCAAAACTAGTGTCCTGGTCAAGAATTAGAGTTCCGTACTAGACCAGAAGATCATTGTTTAATAGAGTTAATTAATCGATTTAAAAACAACAGAGTCAATGAACGTATGATGTTGGCTGCGGGGTCCATCAATTCTTGTCTGCTCTTAACCTCACCAAAGGCAAACAAAACTGAAAAGCATGGGTCGTACTTTCTCAACATTGTCCATTTTTAATTGGCTCGATCTAAACCATCCGACCTAATCTACTGCCACTTGGCACTTGATTTGGTCAAACACAAGCAGTTGCAACACAGTGGTCGCTTCTTTAATCTGCCTTCAGCCTGATTATATATTTTCTTCCCCGTCATCGTCCTCCTCAGATTTTCCCACCACCATTATCAGTCTGGAAAAGAATTAAAACCTGTGAACCCAGAAGCAAAAAGATGGCCGGTCAAAACCAGAAATACCAACTCCACATATTCTTCTTCCCTTTTCTCGGTCAGGGCCACATGATACCCACTGTTGATATGGCTAAGATTTTCGCTAGCAGAGGCATCAGAGCCACCATTATCGCTACCCCTTTCAACCTTCCACTCACCTCCAGATCCATACAAGAATCCGTAGCTCTTGGCCTCCCCATCAACCTCGTACCCATCAAATTCTCATGCCAAGAACTTGGCTTGCCAGAAGGCTGTGAAAATGCCGATGCTATCTCATCCCCATCACTGTTTCATATCTTCTTCAAAGCAACGACGATGCTTCAAGAGCCTCTTGAGCAGCTCTTGCAAGAACACCACCCAGATTGCCTCGTTGCCGGTTCGCTCTTCCCGTGGGCCACTGATTCTGCAGCCAAATTTGGGATTCCGAGGATAGTGTTTCATGGGACTGGGTTTTTCCCCTTGTGTGTGAGTGAATCTATAAGCCGCCACCAACCTTACAAGGATGTCACGTCAGATTCAGACCCATTTGTGATCCCTCATCTGCCAGGAATCGAGATTCAAATGACAAGGATGGTTTTGCCTACTTACGTCATCACCGATGAAGTTACTTTCATCACGAGATTGTTTAAAGCCGCAAAGGAATCAGCGGTGAAGAGCTTCGGAGTGGTGGTGAATAGCTTCTACGAACTGGAGGGGATATATGCAGACCATTATAAGAAAGCACTTGGAAGAAAAGCATGGCATATAGGCCCTCTTTCTCTCTGCAACAGAGACAACAAAGAAAAATCATACAGAGGAAAGCAAGCTTCCATGGATGCACAGTACTGCTTGAAGTGGCTCGACTCCAAGAAACCCCACTCAGTTCTCTACATCTGCTTCGGAAGTAAATCAGACTTCACCGAAAATCAGCTCAGAGAAATAGCCATGGGTCTGGAAGCTTCTGGACAGAACTTCATCTGGGTAGTGAGGGAAAGCAAGAAGGACAAGGAAGAAGAAGGAGATAGAGATCGAGATCAAGATCAAGATCAAGGGTGGCTCCCAGAAGGATTTGAGAAGAGAATGGAAGGGAAGGGGCTGATCATCAGAGGGTGGGCCCCACAAGTGTTGATTCTGGATCATGAATCCACCGGTGGGTTCGTGACGCACTGCGGGTGGAATTCAACACTGGAAGGAGTGAGCGCAGGAGTACCAATGGTGACCTGGCCTGTGTCTGCAGAACAATTTTACAATGAGAAGTTAATCACAGAAGTGCTGAGGATTGGGGTGGCAGTGGGCGTTAAGAAATGGGTTCCTCTGGTAGGGGATTATATAGAGAAGGAGGCGATTGTGAAGGCAGTGAAAGAGATCACGGAAGGAGATGAAGCAGAGGAAATGAGAAACAGAGCGAAGAAACTTGCGAGGATGGCGAGGGAGGCTATGGAGGAAGGTGGGTCTTCTCACTCTGACTTGAATTCTCTTATCGAAGAGCTTGTGGGTCTTTCAAAATGAACGGCCCTGTGCTTTTGTCTCTCAATTTTCATCTAATAATAAAGTTCCTTTGAGACTTTTGGCCTTCTCTGCTGAAAACATTGGTCTGCCTGTGTATTTTGCAATTAAGTGGTTCAAAGCCACCGTCTAGTCAATAAAGTTCTATGTCTAAGCGATTATACTAGGCGGGTTTTAGTCAGTCAGAGAACCTTAAGACTTGACTAAAACCTTTGTTTTTTTCTTTTTTAGATTTCTCCCTCCGGTATCCCACATCCAAAGAATACAGACTAATCCGTAGTCGCCCCTAGGCAGGGACTTCCCAAGATTCGAGCCCAAGACATGGTGGGTACGCGGCGCTTTGCCTTCCCCTTATCGAACCAGTCAGACTAGCCCTCCTGAGCTAAAACCTTTGTTCTTTTTGTTATCTTGGACCCCCTTTGTACTTATTTGTTTAGATAAATAAACTTATAAACCTTTCCATTCAAAATAAAATAAAATAAAATTCCGTTGAGGCTTTGACTTGATGTACTTTTAATGATACAATTAAGTGTTTTAATTCTACTAATGAGGTTTAGATCCAGTGGGAGGGACAAATCGTTGGCACTGTGAAGAATTAAAATTTAAATCCTTATTAAAAAAGATGCCTATGTTTACTAGACAACAATGTCTTAAATAGTATTCCTCCAATCCTTAATATAAGACCTATTTTTTATATTTATTATTTTTTCTAAATTATCCTTATGAATTTTTCTCAATCATAATCAAGTAGAAGATGGAAAGATGATTATGATATTTTAGGAAAAACATGTCATATTTCTTATAATTAATTAACTTACCTAACTTTTTTAATTTAATCAAATTAGTTAAATAGATCTTATATTAAGAACCAGAGGAGTATCAAGTTCAATAAGAGGATATACTACTTGACTTCATTAATCCATACAAATGCACCAATAATTTCTTGAAAAATTCAGCTCAACATTACTCTCAAGCTTCACTGTCCCCTTTCAAACCAAAGCCAATGTTATCGTCATTTTTGCAGACCTTCTTCCATTATTCATGTTATTAAAAAAAAAATTTCTTCCAACATCACCGCCAATTTTAAAATATGCCTTAATTTTTTTACCGGAAAATATACCTTTTATATGTTTAGATAACAATACATTTATATATATATATATATATATATACCTAAAATTCTATTTTATTAACATTACATCAAACTATACTCAAGATGACTTAATGACAATGTGCAACGCACGCATGAGAAAAAAGCCTAAGTAAATCACTACTAGAAAAATTTTATAGTAGTGAATATAGAACTATAGAACTATAAAAATGAGATTACCAACTTGTTGTTGGATGCAATCACCGTTAATTTGGACGGGAACAAAATTAGAAACAAAAAATTAAAAAGAAAAACTATCAAAACTAATACTCATCTGGTCTTTAATATATGATCTAATTTTTGAGCTAATTTTTGTCTTAAATATAAGTTCTATTTTTTATATTTATTTATTATTTTTCTTAAATTATCTGTATAGACGCTCATCCAATCATAATCAATTAGAAGAACTGTTTGAGCAAAAAAACAAAAAGCAAAAGGTATGAAGAATAGTGGATGATTTAATGCACGTTTGATTCTGCAAAAGGCAAAATCGAACGAGGTAAATTGATGTTTCACAGCACAAGAAAGGCATAACATGAAAAAAATGAGGACGAGGAAGCCAAAGAGAGTCTTAACTTTAGTGTCACTTGCATTTGGTATAATAAGGAAAGATGGTTTTTTTTTTAAAGCACAAAATATAAAAATATGTCATATTCAGCAGCCGTGCTATTGTACTTTTTTTAGTTCAGAGATAAAATATTTTTTTATAGTTTTATTTATATTTTAGATTAAAATGTACTTCTGATTCTTTAACTTCACACCCGATTTTATTTTAGTCCTTAATTTTATAATGCGTTTTCTGAATCTTCCGGCTATAACTAAATTAATTTATTAACAAAAAATGTTGGAAGCAAGATTTAAAAAGTTGACATATAAAATTATATTAACAATGACTAGTGCATTTTGCTCACAAAAAAAAAGACTAGTGCAAAAAGTCACTTAAAATTAGTAGTGTTAAAATTAGAAGACTAAAAAGATATTTTTAAAAACTAAGAAGCCAAAACTAAACACCGTACAAAGTCATAAGGCAAAAGATATAGTTTTATCAATATAATACTGCTGATTTTTAATATAAAAGCTAGTAGACTAATTTGAACAGATTAAAAAAACTAATTAAATTAGTTATTTATAATAAATAAGTATTGTCTTTTCTAAAATATCATTGCTAATCAAATGTATTAGCTAAAACTATTATTATTATTATAAGGACCATCTTAAAAAAGTAGATAAATACAAAAGACAAAATAAATTAAAATCTTATATTTAAGATTAAAATAAAAGTTAGATAAGCTATTATGTACAGAAAGAAATATGTATAAAAATCTTATATTTAAGACCGGAGTAGTAGTAGATCAACTCAATTTCTCAGATGTACGCAACATTTTAAATATCTATCAAAGTTGCGGTACCCGGGATAAGATAGGAAAATCTGCAGATCCTAAACTCAAAGAGGATTAGCTAGCCTGGCCTTTGACTTTAACATGTGCGCTTTGCGGTATTCTTTTGCTTTTTTTCTTTTTTTTTTTCCTCCCCAGATTTTGAAGCAAACAGAGGATTTCCTCAAACTCATCGACAGGGTCATTGGGATTAAGCATCCTCATCCTCATCCTCATCCTCATCAAATTATAATGCTCATTTTTCTAATTAAAAGCTTAAGTGAGTTAGATTTCAAAAATTCATCAAAATAAAAAAATGTATACAACAAGTCTTATTCCATTAGATGGGGTCGCTCCATGAATCACACGACGCCTTCGTGCTCTGTCAACAACCCAGTCCTTAGATATGTTGTTGACTAGGAGATCTCGTTCAATGACCTCATTAAGCGTTCTTCTTGGTCTTCTTCTGTTCCTTTTTATGGGACTCTATCTTATCTAATCCACCCTCCTCACCGGAGCCTCCAATAGTATTCTCTGCACATGTTCAAACCATCTTAAGTGATTTTCAACCATTTTCTCTTGGATAGGTGCCACACCGACTCTTGCTCTGATATTTTCATTTCGAATCCTATCTTTTCTTGTATGACCACACATCCATCTCAACATCCTCATTTCTGCTACCCCAACTTTATGCTCTTGTTTTCCCTTTATTGCCCAACATTCACTACCATACAACATAGCCGGTCTTATAGCAGTCCGATAAAATTTTCCGTTAAGTTTCTCAGGTACCTTCTTATCGCAAATAACTCTGGTAGCTTTCCTCCACTTTAACCAGCCAGTTTGTATTCTATGAGAAACGTCTCCATCAATTTCCCCATCCTCCTGTATAATGCATCCTAGGTATTTAAATTTTGATACTTGAGAGGAATGATTTGCTCCCCCATCTTCACCTCCAAATCCCCATTGCCTTGCCTACCCCCAAAATCACAATGCATATATTCTGTTTTGTTCCTGCTCAAGCGGAAACCTTTCGACTCCAACGTCCTTCTCCATAACTCCAATCTAGTGTTAATCTCTTCTTTTGATTCCGCCATGAGAACTATATCATCCGCGAAAAGCATGGACTTAGGGATTCTTTCTTGAATAGGTTCAGTTAGAACATCCAGAACCTTGTTGAACAAATACAGACTCAAAAAGGATCCATAATGTAGGCCAATCTGAATAGAGAAGTCCTTTGTCTCACCTCCAGGCGTCCTTACACTGGTAGTTACCCCCTCATACATATCTTGTATGGCTTTAATATAAGAAACCCGTACACTTTTTTTTTTCCAAAGCCTTCCACATTACTTCTCTTGGCACACGATCGTAAGCCTTTTCTAGGTCAATAAAGACCATATGTAAATCCCTTCTTTTACTTCTATATCTTTCCATTAACCCTCTTAGTAAATAGATTGCTTCCGAAGTGGATCTCCCTGGCATAAATCCAAATTGGTTTTCTGAAATAGAAGTCTCCAATCTCAACCTATATTCGATCACTTTTTCCCACAATTTCATTGTATGACTCATAAGTTTTATCCCTCTATAGCTCGTACAGTTTTGAATGTCTCCTTTATTCTTGTAAAGAGGAACTAAAATGCTTCTCCTCCACTCATCCGGCATATTCTTAGAGAGTAAAATTTCATTAAAAAGCTTGGTTAGCCACACCTCACCTTCATCTCCCAGACATTTCCAAACTTCAATAGGGATACCATCAGGCCCAACGGCTTTTCCATTGTCCATTTTCTTGAGAGTTGCCTTAACTTCTCCGATACGGATCCTGTGATAGAAAGCCAAATTATGATAATCTTCGTTAATTAGCAAGTCCTGTAAGTCCTGAGTCGCATAATTGCTTCCCTCATTAAACAACTTGTAAAAATAAGCCTCCCATCTGTCCTTAATATCACCATCAGTAACTAACACTTTACCATATTCATCCTTTATACACTTTACTTAGTCCAAATCTCTCTTTTTCCTCTCTCTTTGCTTCACAATTTTGTAAATATTTCTTTCTTCCGTCTTTGTTCCTAACTCCTGATAAAACCCTTCATAAGCTTTAGTACGTGCTTTGCTCACTGCTTTCTTCGTCTCTTTTTTAGCCAACTGATACTTTTCCTGGTTTTCTACACTATTGCACGAGTGTATGGCCTTAAAACAATCTCTTTTCTGGTTGACTTTCTCTTGCACACCTTATCCCACCACCAAGTCTCCTTATCTCTCTGACTAGGACCTTTGGATTCTCCCAAAATTTCTTTACCTACCAAACAAACCCTTGTAGCTATCTCTTTCCACATCATGTTTGCATTTCCCTGTGACTCCCAAATCCCTTCCTCCGCAAGGGTCCTTTTGAATAACTCTCGTTTCTCACCCTTTAACTGCCACCACCTAACCCTGGGTTTTACCACTTGATGGTACTTTTACCTGGTACTATTAAAACGTACATCAAGAATAAGTACTCTATGTTGGGCAGTCACCCCATCTCCTGAATCACTTTGCAATTAGTACACAATTTCTGTCTAGATTCTTAACCAAAAAGAAATCAATCTGTGATTTTGAGACACCACTTTTGTACGTGATTAAATGCTCCTCTCGCTTCTTAAAACAAGTGTTGACAATCTTAAAGATTATATGCAAGAGAAAAGTCGAGAATAGATTGTCTTCCACTATTAAGCTCCCCAAAACCAAAACCACTATGTGCCCCGCTGAATTGTCCTGCTTCCTTACTGACATGTCCATTAAGGTCCCCACCGATAAAAATTTTTTCTTCGAGTGGTATGCTTTGAACCAACCCCTCCATATCTTCCCAGAACTTATCTTTAAGGTGTGTCTTGCCCCAACCTGAGGTGCATAGGCACTAATGATATTGATAGTATCTTTTCCAACAATTACTCTTAACGATATTATTCTGTCCTCAAACCTTTTAACCTCTACCACGTTTCTTTTCCATGTTCCATCAACGATGATACCAACCCCATTCCTTGCACTCACCTTTCCTGTATACCAAAGTTTATACTCTCCAATTTCCTTGGCAGCTTCTCCAGTCCATTTGGTTTCTTGGAGGCACAAGATATTAATCCTTCTGTCCCTCATAACTCCTGCTACTTCCATAGATTTCTCATTCAGCGTCCCAATATTCCAAGTGCCAAATCTAATCTCAGTCTCATGAACTAACTTCTTTAGCCGCCTCCGTCCAAGAGAGTGCGGTAGCCCTCGCTCATTTAACACTACATCCCGGTGACGATGCAGCGGCTCTAGCTCATTTCTCACTGTACTCGAGCCATACAGCGCGTCACTTCTGGGCAACGACCTAGCATTAGTGTAATTACTTCGTTAATCCATGTTCATGAGATTCGACGGGTTTTTACGTTGGCTGTCGAGGGCCTAACACAACCCTCATCCTTTATCCGAGCTTGGGACCGGCTATACAATATAGGCGGAGTTATCAAAAATCAAAATAAAAAAATGTATCTAGCTCAAAAAATACTTATAAAAATAATTATAAATTTCTGCTAATAGAATTTTCACATTAGTAATAAAATTTAAACTCATGACATTTAATGTATAATACTGTTAATTTTCAAGATGCTCTATAAGATATATACTACCTATAATCTTAATTATATAACCTTATTTATAAATTACAAATAAGATGTTATAGCTAGTATTGGAAGTAATATATAATTTCGCTTGGGCAGTGAATGTTGGAATTAGTTTTTTAAAAAAGATTTTAAAGCTGAAGATAAATATATGAAAAAAAGGTTATACATTGAATTCCGCAAAGCAGTTGTCCTTCGCAGTGAATCTGCCGCTTTCACCGAAGGATGCGGGAGTCACGTGACACAATTAGAACCATATGATTAAAAGGGTGTTGAAATAAAAACTAAACAATAATTTCAAAAGTAATTTTATAGTATAAAAAATAAATATATAAATAAACTTAACTCAATTTATAAAAAAATATTTTTTGAAAACACTTTTCCACGATGCCAAATGCTTCCTAAAGTCAATGGTGCAAGTGCAAAGCAAAGTTGCTCACAAATTAAGGAAACACAGAATTCATCCAGTAATGTTCAAGGCTTGTTTCAGAGATCCATTGACGTAATCTGGAATTTTTTTTACATTAAATATATTGTTTTTTGCAATTTACAGAGATTTTTTTCATTAATTATATTAAATTTACAGTTGAACAGAAAAATCAAAACATTTCCATGCCAAAACTGGCGTCCTGGTCAAGAATTAGAGTTCCGTGCCAGGCAAGAAGATCATCGTTTTGTAGAGTTAGTTAATCTATTTAACGCATGATGTTGGCGGTGGGGTCCATCAATTCTTGTCGGCTCTTGACCTAACCAAAGGCAAACAAAACTGAAAAGCAGGGGTCGTACTTTCTCAACATTGTCCATTTTTAATTGGCTCGATCTAAACCATCAGACCCAATCCAGTGCCACTTGGCACTTGATTAGGTCAAACATAATCAGTTGCAACACGGCGGGCGCTTCTTGTTTTTTTTTTTTTCAGCGGGGTGCGCCAGGCCCGCGCAGTAGTGCAACGCATGGGCGACGCGTGAGGATCCCTGTAGCAAGCACATCTACGTATCAGATATTAAACTGATATAACAGTGGGCGCTTCTTTAACCTGCCTTCGGCTTGATTATATTTTTTCTTCCCCATCATCGTCTTCCTCAGATTTTCCCACCGCCATTATCAGTCTGGAAAAGAAATTAAAACCTGTAAAGCCAGAAGCAAAAAGATGGCCGGTGAAAACCAGAAATACCAGCTCCACATATTCTTCTTCCCTTTCCTCGCTCAGGGCCACATGATACCCACTATTGATATGGCTAAGATTTTCGCTAGCAGAGGCATCAGAGCCACCATTATCGCTACCCCTTTCAACCTTCCACTCATCTCCAGATCCATACAAGAATCCGTCGCTCTTGGCCTCCCCATCAACCTCGTACCCATCAAATTCTCATGCCAAGAACTTGGCTTGCCAGAAGGCTGTGAAAATGCCGATGCCATCTCATCCCCATCACTGTTTCATATCTTCTTCAAAGCAACGACGATGCTTCAAGAGCCTCTTGAGCAGCTCTTGCAAGAACACCACCCAGATTGCCTCGTTGCCGGTTCGTTCTTCCCGTGGGCCACTGATTCTGCAGCCAAATTTGGGATTCCGAGGATAGTGTTTCGTGGGACTGGGTTTTTCCCCTTGTGTGTGATTGAATCTATAAGCCGCCACCAACCTTACAAGGATGTCCTGTCAGATTCAGACCCGTTTGTGATCCCTAATCTGCCAGGAATCGAGATTGAAATGACAAGGATGCTTTTGCCTACTTACATCATCACCGATGACGATACTCTCTTTACGAGATTGTTTAAAGCCGCAGAGGAATCAGAGGTGAAGAGCTTCGGAGTGGTGGTGAATAGCTTCTACGAACTGGAGGGGATATATGCAGACCATTATAAGAAAGCACTTGGAAGAAAAGCATGGCATATAGGCCCCGTTTCTCTCTGCAACAGAGAAAACAAAGAAAAATCATACAGAGGAAAGCAGGCTTCCATGGATGCACAGGACTGCTTGAAGTGGCTCGACTCCAAGAAACCCCACTCAGTTCTCTACATCTGCTTCGGAAGTAGATCGGACTTCACCGAAAATCAGCTCAGAGAAATAGCCATGGGTCTGGAAGCTTCTGGACAGAACTTCATCTGGGTTGTGAGGGAAAGCAAGAAGGACAAGGAAGAAGAAGGAGATAGAGATCGAGATCGAGATCAAGACCAAGGGTGGCTCCCAGAAGGATTTGAGAAGAGAATGGAAGGCAAGGGGCTGATCATCAGAGGGTGGGCCCCACAAGTGTTGATTCTGGATCATGAATCCACCGGTGGGTTCGTGACGCACTGCGGGTGGAATTCAACACTGGAAGGAGTGAGCGCAGGAGTACCAATGGTGACGTGGCCTGTGTCTGCAGAACAATTTTACAATGAGAAGTTAATCACAGAAGTGCTGAGGATTGGGGTGGCAGTGGGCGTTAAGAAATGGGTTCCTCTGGTAGGGGATCATATAGAGAAGGAGGCGATTGTGAAGGCAGTGAAAGAGATCACGGAAGGAGATGAAGCAGAGGAAATAAGAAACAGAGCGAAGAAACTTGCGCGGATGGCGAGGGAGGCTGTGGAGGAAGGTGGGTCTTCTCACTCTGACTTGAATTCTCTTATCGAAGAGCTTGTGGGTCTTGCAAATTGAACGGTCCTGTGTTTTTGTCTCTCAATTTTCACCTGATAATAAAGTTCCTTTGAGGCTTTGACTTGCTGTACTTTTAATGATACAATTAAGTCTTTTAATTCTACTAATGATGTATTGATCCAGTGGAATGGACAAATCGTTGGCATAGTGAAGAATCAAAATGTAAATCCCTATTAAAAAAGATGTGTAGTGTTTTAAATGGTACTCGTTCGATTCTTAATATAGAATATAATTGTTAAATTGATCTTGATTCTAAATATAAGATCTATTTATTATATTTATCAGTTTTTTCTAAATTACCTTTATAGATCTCTCTCAACATAGTCAAGTAGAAGAGGGAAATAATATTAAGAAAGACGATTATGGTGTTTTAGAAAAAACATGTTATATTTTGTATAATTAACTAACTTGTCTAATTTTTTAATCTAATCAAATTAATTAAATAGCTCTTATATTAAAGATTAGAGGAGTATTAAGTTCAATAAGAGGATATACTACTTTTTTTTTTTTCCCGGTCAAAGAGGATATACTACTTGACTTCATTAATCCATACAAATGCACCAATAATTTCTTTGAAAATTCAGCTCAACATTACTCTCAAGCTCCACTGTCCCTTGCAAACTAAAGCCAATATTATCGTCATTTTTGCAGACTTTCTTCCATTATTCATGTTTTAAAAAAAATTTCTTCCAACATCACCGCCAATTTTAAAATATGCCTTTATTTTTTACCGGAAAATATACCTTTTATATGTTTAGATAACAATACATTTATATATATATATATATACACCCCCCTAAAATTCTATTTTATTAACATTACATCAAACTATACTCAAGATGACTTATTGACAATGTGCAACGCACGCGCGAGAAAAAAAGCCCAAGTAAATCACTGCTAGAAAGGTTTTATAGTAGTGAATATAGAACTATAGAACAATAAAAATGAGACTACCAACTGCTTGTTGGATACAATTACCGTTAATTTGGACGGGAACTAAATTAGAAACGAAAAATTAAAAAGAAAAACTATCAAAACTAATACTCCTGCTGTCCTTAATATAAAATCTAATAGTTGAGCTGATTTTGGTCCTAAATATAAGACCTACTACCTCCGGTCCTTATTATAAGACCCCGTTTGACTTTTTGTTTGGTCCTAATTATAAGACCCCAATCCATTTTGTCTCTCATATTTATACATTTTTTTCCAAGATAATCCTTCTAATAATGATAGTTCTAGCCAATATATTTAATTAGCAAGGATATTTTAAGAATGACAACACTTATTTATTACAAATAACTAACTTAACTTACTTCCTTAATCTCCTCAAATAAGTCAACTGGGTCTTATAATTAGGACCGGAGGTAGTATTTCTTATATTTATTTATTTTTCTAAATTACCTTTATGGATACTCCCCTAGCTATAATCAAATAAAAGAGGGAAGAAATTAAGATATTAAAGAAGATGATGATAGTATTTTGAAAAAAAATGTCATATTTCTTACAATTAACCAATTTATATAATTTTTTTAATCTAATCAAATTAGTTAAATAGGTTTTATATTAAGAACTCAAAGAGTAAAACCTTTTACTATATTTAAAAGTTTTCTTCTATAATATTGTCCGGCTCATTTTTCTTCATCCAATCTAGCCGTAGCGTCTGGAGCAATATACATAAGATCAATATCAGCTTTTTAATTAAATCTTGTATTGAGTACGGGAGAAATTTGATTTTGTCCCGATCTTTTTGGTCGATGAAACTTCTGTTCTTGTCTCAGATGATGATAGTCTCTTTTAGCCCACAGGGTCGCTCAAAAAATAAACAGAGGCGTGCCGATTAGAAAAGCCGTCCATAGCCAAACCAACAATAATTCTAACGTTAATTATTATTTAATCAAATAAAATTGTTCTGGTAAAAAAGGGATGGCTGGGATAGGAAATATTCAAGAGTATATTCACGTTCATTCTTGTGCGGGTCCTACTAGGGCCGCAAAAGTCAAAACTTGACGCTGACCATGCCCAGATGGTGGTCCCACTAACCAACGCCCCTTGTCAGTTAAATAATAATTAGCCGTGCTATTGTACTTTTTTTATAGTTCAGATATAAAATATTTTTTTTTTATAATTTTATTTAGAGAGAATTAATGAGATCCCAAAAAAAAAAAAACAATTAAAAAATAAATCTCAAAAACTGTCATTTTTACTATAAAACTTGTCATTATAAATTGTTGAGATTGTTATTAAGATATTTTGAAATTTATTTCTCTTATGTGGGATTTGATTGTAATTCCTCTTTTTATTCATATTTTGGGTTAAAATGTACTTCTGATTTTTTAACTTCACACCAGATTTTATTTTAGTCCTTAAATTCTAAATCTTCTAGCTATAACTAAATTAATTTATTAACAAAAAAAGTTTGGAAGCAAGATTTAAAAAGTTGACATATAAAATTATATTAACAATGACTAGCGCAAAAAGTCAATTAAAATTAATAGTGTTAAAATTAGAAGACTAAAAAGATATTTTTATAAACTAAGAAACCAAACTAAAACATAGTATAAAGTCTTGAGCTAAAAGATATATTTTTATCAATATACTACTGCTGGTTTTTAATATAAGAGCTAATTTACTAATTTAAACAGATTAAAAAAATAATTAAATTAGTTATTTATAATAAATAAATACTATTTTTTTAAAATATTCTTGTTAATCAAATATATTAGTTAAAACTACTATTATTACAAAACTATCTTTAAAAAGATAAATAAATATTAGAGACAAAATAAATTAAAATTTTATATTTAAAATCAAAATAAAAAAACAAATAAATTTTTATATTAAACACGAAAAATAGTATCATATTAACTCAATTCCTTAGGCGTACGTAACATTTTAAATATCTATCAGAGTTGAGGTACCTAGGATAAGATAGGAAAATCAGCATATCCTGAACTTAAAGAAGATTAGCTGGCCTGGCCGTGTCTTCTTTTGCCTTTTAACTTCTTTTTTCCCCCCAAATTTTGAAGCAAAAAGAAGATTTCCTCCGACTCATCGACGGGGTCACTGAGGCTAAGCATCCTCAAAATCATCAAATTATAATGCTTATTTTTTGAATTAAAAGTTTAAGTGAGTTAGATTTCAAAAATTCATCAAATCACAATATGTCTTTAATTCAAAAATGCTTATAAAATAACTATAAATTGTCTGCAAATAAAATCTTTATAGTAATTATAGAATTTAAACTTACAACATTTAAGTTATACTGTTAATTTTCAAGACGCTTTATAAAAAATATATTACTTCCGATTTTAATTATAAGATCTTATTTATAAATTATAAATAAAATTTTATAATTAGTATGGGAAGTAATATTAATTTTGCTGGGCTAGTGAATGTTGGAATTAGTTTTTTAAAAACGATTTTAATTATATATTGAACTAGATGGTGCTGTCCCCTGCGTTGCACGGGGAGCAATTACTTTAAATGAGAACCTCGCCTAAAATAATGTCTCTTTACACTTTAAAAAAAAAAAAATCGAAGTGTTAACGCTACAACCATTGAAAAAACATAGGACTGCTATTGAAAAAACTGAGTTCCCTCTCTCTTGTACTATCGTGCGGTTCAAGCTTTTCTTTTATGGCGATGCTTCCACTTAACATTTGGAGAGCATTTTATTTGCAATTCTCTAAGTATCTCCCAATAGATTAAATTGGTATTTGGCTCTCTCTGTTTTTTTCCCCCCTCTCTAACCACGTCCCACCATTTTGCTTTAACGTATTGGTGAAAATATCTGATATTGTAATTAGAATGAATATCATTACTTAGTAAGGGGGAAAAAAATATCTATTGGGCCTATAATCCACAACATATGACGAAAATATCTAAAGCTAATAAATGCGTAATTTCCAGATGCTTTTCATAGTGCTTAATTTATTGTTTACTAATATTATTATTTGATACAAAGAAAGTCACCAGAATCACCATGCGTTATTAAATGCCATGTCCAATCTATTTAACGGTCTTTATTCAGTACTCATCATAACAATGAATACTATGTGCTTATCACTATAATACAATTTAAACCATTCAAAATCTAATACGGATGATTCAGATTTAAAATTTTTAATATATAATTTTTTTACTGGTAAATTTATTTTTTAAAGATATCTTAGTTATGATATTATATTTACTTAAAATTAAAATTCTGTATCTATTAAAACAAAAAGTTGATTAAAATATATAAAAAACTTAAATTCAGTATGAACCATGTAAAATCGATCTGAATTGTTCAAATTGTGATGAGCATGGAATGCTCATCACAACAATGTGCTCGGCTACCTGGCGGGGATGGATTTTTGGAAGGGGGAAGAACAGAAGAAAACCAGGGCAATAATGTCTTTTTACTAATTTTTGTTTGGGTTGGGTCTTACCTATTTTTTTCTTCATCCCATCCCAGACCAAACATAATATTAAAACTTAATACCAACTCCAATCCCATGCCCATTCCCATTCCCATTCCCATTCCCATTCCCATTCCCATTCCCATTCCCAACTCCGTTCCCAATCCCTTAAACTTTAATACCTAGTATCAAACATGACCTTAGTGTTTTCATGGCAGGTTAGTTTATTACTTTGTTGGATAAACTACAGGATATTGATTGAAGAGGCTACATCTATGAATTGAATATGGAATAAAAATGCAACCACATAGAGAGAGAGATAGTCATAGTTGAAGTATGTCTGTACTCCAGGAAATAAGCTGATTCTAGGAAAAGAAATATGTTTGAGGGATGCTTAACCTAAACAACGTTATGCTGGATTATCCACATGGAAACTAAAACTTTGGCCAAAAAAAAAAAGAAGAAGGGAAGCTACGACATATAAAAAATGATTTCGTGATTGCATGACTTCCGGCAGCATAAGCATTCTTTTATCTTTGCATTTGCCTATAACCATTGGACAACAAAGTGTTTTCATAAGTAAGCATCCTTTTATCCATTTGGTAATAAGTTGTTGGGGGTCCTTAAATTGACATGGCAGCATTAGTTTTAAATATGGTCTTGTGATTTTTAACTGAAGAATCAACCCATGCAGCTTTTCTCTTACGCAACTGTCACTATTAATCTTTTATTTCTTCAGTGACAACAGCTATAATATAGCCGAAGGACCAGATGCTTACAAACAACAAACAACCAACATGATCTTAACTTCTATTTTTTTAGATGAAAATCTTACACTACTAATATTATATATTCTATGTTTTATGTTAAACATGAAAACGCTGAAGTTTTATGAACATAAACATTGTTATTGTTAATGGAAGGTTTTTTTTATGCGCAGAAATCCTGCATCTGATTATGATTTATTATTATACTACAAATAACAATGTTTATATGATCACATATGATTATGTTCATGTATATGAAACCATACATGTTGCCATGTTAGTGAGTTACTTGAAGTAATTGTCGCAAAGGTTTCCTTGGCGAGTTGTATAGTCTTAAAAAAGCCTTGGTAACAAAGAAATATATTGTTTCATTAGTGAGTTGTAGCTTTGAAAAAATCTCACTCATTAAATTTGACGCATAAACATTGCCATTGTTAGTGTCCACATCAAGGGAGCAAATTAATATTCTCAAAGTACTACTTGGCCGTAACAGCGAGGAGTTAATATCTCATTTCCATATCTGAAGTAATCATTAGCTTCACTTATAATTGTGTGCCCTAATCGGATGTCTTGGCAAATGATCTTTTCATTGTCTATATTTTATAGCAGAGATATGTTTCGCACTTTCAAATTGATTCTGCAATTGAGTGGGAATTAAGGGAATAAAGGTTAAGTGAATAACTCTCTTATCATATGTAATTTTAAACTTTTGACTTGCAGCTCTTGGACTTTTCTTTGTGATAAAGGATGAATAGATTTTCCTTGTCAAGTTAACTTTTTCAGAAGTTTTGACCGGTTTCATTAGAGACAAATTTTACAGCCTGCACCGCACTTTTGCCGGGCAATTTTGCATTACCAAAAGTTATCTACATACGAAGCTCTGTAGCACTTACAAGTCATTAGTTTAGAATTTAATTATTCATAGGATAAACCACCACGGTCCATATTATGCATTCTAAGCAAAGGTCAGAGTACGCGTCCAAAAATCTGCACAACATCTAACATCTTCCAATGCAGTATGTCAACTGATTGAAAAATCCACCCCCATGAACCTTTTTACTACTTGACATCCTATCCCGTCTTATTCCATGAACCATCGCACTAAATCTTAAACGTGAATCAGCATTTCAAAGTATATTATGTTGATCATCACAAAAAGTCAAAAAAAACATTCAAATGCTAAATAATAAAAGACTTTGGAGCATCCTTTGCATTTCGTGGCTCGGGAAGTTCTGCAGACATACACATTAGTTAATAGTATCAAAAATATTCTATAGATATAGATGAAATTAACAGTTGGATTTCCATAGCACAACGTATAAAGTACAAGGTTTACATTTGACTTTGATTTTTATTTGCAACAGGATGCCCCTCTTGGGTGGAAGAGAAATACATGTTCAATTTCATTTTTTCTGGAAAATGACGTGCTCTGTCTTTCTTTCACCTATGTGAATTGATTTCGTCTTTTGCGTAGATCCTTACAATTGGACAGAGAATATAGAAAAACCCCATCAATTAATTTTGATATATTGTTTCAAATGCCAAATCAACAAAAACAGGTAAAATGAGAAGAGGAATGAGAAATACTTCTTGAGGTTTGGACAAAGCTTCTTGACTTGGAAAAGATAACAACACTTGCACTTGCATTGAAGAAAGCCCTTGGATCGAATGAAGGTCTAGTCTGTGGGACCATAATTGTTGACATGAAGTAGAAGCATTTTGTCTTCCTTTCTTTGATAGTGATCCTTATTCACTTGCAAAAATTTCATACATCTCCCTCTCTCTGCTATGTCCCTTGATCCTACTGATAACATGTTCAAGGATGGAGAACCTAGAGAGAGTTGGTAGCCACAACACTGAATCTGGTTGGGAAAAAGATGAAATTTTGGCAACATGAGAAAAAACGATAGCTGAAATATTGCTGAAATGAAGAAATATAAAATGGAGATAGAGGATTACAATATAAATGTACAATCGCTATTATCTCGTAGATTCGCTGCCCTCTTTAATCTCCATACTTGTGAAAAGAAGGGGGAATGTCATGAAGTGGAAACATCCACCATCCCTTTTCAAACGAACCTGAAGGCAAATGCTGCGGGTATGAAGGTCAAGATATAATGTAAGAAGAAGAGGAAAAATAATCATAAAAGAAAGAAGCCAAAAGCACTGCAAGCTGACTTTATCCGTCATATCCTCAGTGATTTCTCTCTACTGTCGCATCCTCGCCTAAAAAGAATCACCGCCGATTCCTCTCATCTCTGCCTCCCAACTATCATGGCCATCGTGATCATGGCTTCTTCTTCGTCGTCGCCAAGGCTGCTAGATCTCCCTACCATCCTTACTGAGAAATGAAAAAGAAGAATGCGATGGAATAGAGAGGGCGAGGACCAGTGTGTAGCCCTCACTTCTGTCACTCACCTTCCTATAGCCATGATCTCCTCGTCTCTGCTTCCCCAGTGTCATTGCCATTCTCATCAGTGCCTCTCTGCTATTGTCATGGTCACCAGATCTCCCCACCATCTTCAGTGTTTAGCTCCTCATTAGTAAAGACGTAGACTGAAGAAGAGACCAATGAAGAAAATATGAGTGAGGCGGTTTGAAAAAGAAATTGACGGTTGAAGGCTGGGAAAGAGGATATGGGGGAGTTGAGAAGTGAGCCGTATGAGAAAGAGAGAATGTGTGATGCCGAAGAAATAGAAAGGACAAGACAGTGTTGACAGGATTCACAAATGGGGAAGATTCAAATTTCAAAATATAAGAAATGAGGCGGGATTTGAAATTCAAAATATAGTCTTTGCACGCAACCATTTATATGAGCCACATGACACAGAGCCCGATAGGCTATTATTAAGCCAAAAATTCCTTATGAACAGTAAAATGAGTCTGAAGCCAAAAAATAAGCCATTTGAGCCGTGGCTTGAGTGGAATAGTATTAATAGATATATTGATTCTGCAACTATCCAAGTTTAACATTTTTACGTTTTCAGTTAATAAAATCGTGTCAACTCGCTCTTAAAATCGTGTTAAATTTTTAGATTTGATTATATTTAATAACTTTATATATGAATCTTATAAAAATTTCTTTATTGAATGTGATAAATTATAAATATGTATGGATATAATTTCAATTATTTAAATTTAAAATATATTTAAATAAAATTGTTTTTCTTTTTTATATATTAATGATTTAATTATATATTTTTAATACTAATTTATTAATAAAAATAAACTCTTATAAATTCATAATTTGAGTTTACGATATGAATTTATATATTATTATAACTTTATTTAAAGACGAGCTATAGTTATCCTCCTTTTCCTTTGGCAGTGAATCCGCCGCTTTCACCGAATGATGTGTGGAGACACGTGGCACAATTAGATCCATACGATTAAGTCAATGGCGCAAGTGCAAAGCAAAGTTGGTGACAAATTAGGGAAACAGAGAATTCACCCAGTACTGTTCCAGGCTTGTTTCAGAGATCCGTCGGTGTACGTGTAATCTGGAATTTTTTTTTGCATTAAATATATTCCTTTTTGCAATTTAGATTAAAAGAATACAGAGGGTTAATTAACGCATGGGATTGGGTGGCGGGGTCCATCAATTCTTAACCTCACCAAAGGCAAACAAAACTGAAAAGCATTGGTCGTACTTTCTCAACTTTTAATTGGCTCTAGTCCTCTGCCACTTGGCACTTGACTTAGTCAATCATAGTGGGCAGTTCTTTAATCTGCCTTCAGTTTGATTATATATCTTCTTTCCCATCATCGTCTTCCTCAGATTTTCCCACCGCCATTATCAGTCTGGAAAAGAATTAAAACTTGTGAACCCAGAAGCAAAAAGATGGCCAGTGAAAACCAGAAACACCAACTCCACATATTCTTCTTCCCTTTCCTCGCTCAGGGCCACATGATACCCACTGTTGATATGGCTAAGATTTTCGCTAGCAGAGGCATCAGAGCCACCATTATCGCTACCCCTTTCAACCTTCCACTCATCTCCAGATCCATACAAGAATCCGTCGCTCTTGGCCTCCCCATCAACCTCGTACCCATCAAATTCTCATGCCAAGAACTTGGCTTGCCAGAAGGCTGTGAAAATGCCGATGCGATCTCATCCCCATCACTGTTTCATATCTACTTCAAAGCAACGACGATGCTTCAAGAGCCTCTTGAGCAGCTCTTGCAAGAACACCACCCAGATTGCCTCGTTGCCGGTTCGTTCTTCCCGTGGGCCACTGATTCTGCAGCCAAATTTGGGATTCCGAGGATTGTGTTTCATGGGACCGGGGTTTTCCCTTTGTGTGTTATGGAATCTATAAGCCGCCACCAACCTTACAAGGATGTTGCGTCAGATTCAGACCCGTTTGTGATTCCTAATCTGCCAGGAATCGAGATTCAAATGACAAGGATGGCTTTGTCTACTTACAGCATCACCGATGAAGATACTTTCTTTACGAGATTGTTTAAAGCCGCAAAGGAATCAGAGGTAAAGAGCTTCGGAGTGGTGGTGAATAGCTTCTACAAACTGGAGGGGATATATGCAGACCATTATAAGAAAGCACTTGGAAGAAAAGCATGGCATATAGGCCCTCTTTCTCTCTGCAACAGAGACAACAAAGAAAAATCATACAGAGGAAAGCAAGCTTCCATGGATGCACAGGACTGCTTGAAGTGGCTCGACTCCAAGAAACCCCACTCAGTTCTCTACATCTGCTTCGGAAGTAGATCAGACTTCACCGAAAATCAGCTCAGAGAAATAGCCTTGTGTCTAGAAGCTTCTGGACAGAATTTCATTTGGGTTGTGAGGGAAAGCAAGAAGGACAAAGAAGAAGAAGGAGATAGAGATCTAGATCAAGATCAAGGGTGGCTCCCAGAAGGATTCGAGAAGAGAATGGAAGGCAAGGGGCTGATCATCAGAGGGTGGGCCCCACAAGTGTTGATTCTGGATCATGAATCCACGGGTGGGTTCGTGACGCACTGCGGGTGGAATTCAACACTGGAAGGAGTGAGCGCAGGAGTACCAATGGTGACGTGGCCTGTGTCTGCAGAACAATTTTACAATGAGAAGTTAATCACAGAAGTGCTGAGGATTGGGGTGGCAGTGGGTGTTAAGAAATGGGTTCCTCTGGTAGGGGATTACATAGAGAAAGAGGCGATTGTGAAGGCAGTGAAAGCGATAATGGAAGGAGAAGAAGCAGAGGAAATGAGAAACAGAGCGAAGAAACTTGCGGGGATGGCGAGGGAGGCAGTGGAGGAAGGAGGATCTTCTCACTCTGACTTGAATTCTCTCATCGAAGAGCTTGCTGATCTCTCAAAATGAACGACACTGCGTTTTGTCTTTCGATTTGCACCTAATAATGGAGTTCCTCTTAGGCCTTGACTTGCTGTACTTTTAATGATATAATTAGGGCACTGTGAAAAATGTTTCTCAGATATATTTTTTCATAAACCCAAATAAACACCTCTACATATTTGTTTCATATATTGTAAAAATATTTTTAAAATCATAATTTTGATTTCATCCAAATACCTAGTAAATCTTTTAATTCTACTAATAAGCTTTAGATCTAATGGGATGGACAAATAGATATTATTGTGAAGAATCAAAATTTAAATCTTTATTAATAAGAATATTAGGAAAGATATCTACATTTAATTGGTAACAATGCTTGAATAGTATATTGACTTCCTGTGTAGAAAAAATTTAAATCATTTATTTTATTCTTAATATCTCCGTAAAATCCTGGGAAGGTCTTGCATGTCTACCTGATTTTCGTGAGGTGGAATTTAAGAAAACATGAATGAGGTTGGCCACGAAATAGTATCCCCTTTCGTGGAACTTGGAAATTTTCATGAAATCTGCTATAAGGAGACACCTTAAGGGGTGGGTAAGTCCTGGCACGATCCCAGTAAGATTGGAGCAAGTGCAGACAAATCTTGTCACGGTCCGGGCATGATTGGCACAAGTCTGGGCTATTTGATTTCATTAATCCATATAAATGCACCGATGATTTCTTGAAAAATTCAGCTCAACATTACCCTCACTGAAGCCAATATTATCGTCATTTTTACAAACTTTCTTCCATTATTCATGTAAAAATAAAAATAAAAAATTCTTCGAACTTCATCGCCAATTTTAAAGTATACCTTTTATATGTTTAGGTAACAATACATTTATAGATATACGCATAAAATTCAATTTTATTAACATTACATCAAACTATACTCAAGATGACTTATTAACAATGTGCAACACACGCACGAGAGAAAAAAAGGGCCCAGGTAAATCGGTACTAGAAAATTTTTCTAGTAGTTAATATAGAACTATAGAACTATAAAAAAGAGATTACCAACTGCTTGTTGGATACAATTACCGTTAATTTGAGCGAGAACAAAATTAGAAACAAAAAATTAAAAAGAAAAACTATCAAAACTGTTTACTATATTTAAAAGTTTTCTTTTATAATATTCTCTGGCTCGTTTTTCTTCATCCAATCTGGCCTTAGAATCTGAAACAATCAGTTCCCTAATCAAATCCGACATTAAGTAGTCGAGAAATATGATTTTGTCCTGATCTTTTTGGTCGCTGACACTTTTGTTCTTGTCTCATCTGATGACTGATGGTAGTCTTTTTTAACCTAGCTGACAGGGTCGCTCAAAAAATAAACAGAGGCGTGCCTATTTGAAAAGCCATCCATAGCCGAACCTATAATAAAGCAATTGAACGCCGGGACCACATAACCCAACCCAAGATTGTAAACAATAATTTTAACATTAATTACTACTTTCAATCTTAATTATAAGATCTAATTTAACTTTTAATTTGATTTTAAAATATTTATAATAAATATATGTTGTCTTTTCTAAAATATCATTACTAATCAAGTGTATTGGTTAGAACTATTATTATTAGAAAGACTATCTTAAAAAATATATAAATATGAGATAAAATGAATTAAAATATTATATTTAGAATAAAATAAAAATTAAATTAGATTTTATATTAAATATCCGAAATAATATTATTTAATCA
Source organism: Neltuma alba (assembly GCF_004799145.2). Lineage (NCBI taxonomy): Eukaryota > Viridiplantae > Streptophyta > Magnoliopsida > Fabales > Fabaceae > Neltuma > Neltuma alba. Next base: position 129,382 of record NW_021637684.1, on the reverse strand, counting down.
AATAAAATTGTTCTGGGCAAAAAGGAAAATCTAGAATTAGAAATGTCCAAGAGTATATTCACGTTCATTCTCGTGCGGGCCATACTAGGGCCGCAAAAGTCAAAGCTTGACATTGACCATGCCAAGATGGTGGTCCCGCTAACCCCCCTCCCTTGTCAGTTAATTAGTCCGAGCAACGACTTTGACCCACCTATCTATCTGATGCACGCAATTTCCTAGAGGTTCTATTCATATCTTCTCATCATCGTCTTTCTCTTCAGAAATTCCCAGAACCCTAAAGTCTCAAACATCAAAACTTGCTCTCCCAGAAAGCAACACATGGCTAGTGAAGGCCAGAATCACCGACTCCACATATTCTTCTTCCCCTTCCCTGCTCATGGCCACATGATCCCCACTGTTGATATGGCTAAACTTTTTGCTGGCAGAGGCGTCAGAGCCACCATCGTCACCACCCCTCTCAACCTTCCTCTCATTTCCAGATCAATACAAGAATCCATAGCACTTGGCCTTGCCATCAATCTCGTATCCATCAAATTCCCATGTGCAGAAGCTGGTTTACCAGAAGGCTGCGAAAACGCTGACGCTGTCTCTTCCTATTCGATGGTGCCGGCCTTCTTCGAAGCAACGACGATGCTCCAAGAGCCTCTTGAGCAGCTCCTGCGAGAACACCACCCAGATTGCCTCATTGCTGGTTCCTTCTTCCCGTGGGCCACTGATTCTGCAACCAAATTTGGGATTCCCAGGATTGTGTTTCATGGGACTGGGTTTTTCCCTTTATGTGTGAGTGAATCTATAACAGCCCACCAACCTTACAAGGATGTTGTGTCTGATTCAGAGCCGTTTGTGATTCCTAACCTCCCAGGAGTCGAGATTCAAATGACAAGAAAGATTTTGCCTAGTTTCTTTATGACCGATGAAGATACTTTCCTTACGAGAATGTTTAAAGCCGCAAAGCAATCTGTGGTGAAGAGCTTCGGGGTGGTAGTGAATAGCTTCTACGAACTGGAGGGGATATACGCAGATCATTATAAGAAAGTACTTGGAAGAAAAGCATGGCATATAGGCCCCGTTTCTCTCTGCAACACAGACAACAAAGAAAAATCATACAGAGGAAAGCAAGCTTCCATGGATGCACAAGACTGCTTGAAGTGGCTCGACTCCAAGAAACCCAACTCAGTTCTTTACATCTGCTTCGGAAGTAGATCAGACTTCACCGAAAATCAGCTCAGAGAAATAGCCATGGGTCTGGAAGCTTCTGGACAGAATTTCATCTGGGTTGTAAGGAAAAGCAAGAAGGGCAACAAAGAAGAAGGAGATGGCGATCAAGATGAAGGGTGGCTCCCAGAAGGATTTGAGAAGAGGATTGAAGGTAAGGGGCTGATCATCAGAGGGTGGGCCCCACAAGTGTTGATTCTGGATCATGAAGCCACAGGTGGTTTCGTGACGCACTGCGGGTGGAATTCAACACTGGAAGGTGTGAGCGCAGGAGTACCAATGGTGACGTGGCCTGTGTCTGCAGAACAATTTTACAATGAGAAGTTAATCACAGAAGTGCTGAGGATTGGGGTGGCAGTGGGTGTTAAGAAATGGGTTCCAGTGGTAGGGGATTATATAGAGAAGGAGGCGGTTGGGAAGGCAGTGAAGGCGATAATGGAAGGAGAAGAAGCAGAGGAAATGAGAAACAGAGCGAAGAAACTTGCGAGGATGGCGAGGGAGACTGTGGAGGAAGGAGGATCTTCTCACTCTGACTTGAATTCTCTCATCGAAGAGCTTGCTGATCTCTCAAAATGAACGACGCTGCGTTTTGTCTTTCGATTTGCGTCTAATAAAGGATCCTTTGACTCTTATGGATTCCTCTGCTACCATGAGATTCATACGATCAATAATGTTCTGAGTCAATGTAGAGGTTCCTTTGTTTAAGAAGCTTAAGAAGATTTTACTATATTTTATAAAATTTTTACAGTCAACGTAGAGAAAAAATATATGAATGTATGTGTTTAAGATTTGAAAATTTTAAATAAGAGTAAATGAAATTTTTGAAGGGAAGGGGGTGTAATTTTTCATGGAGTTCATATAGAATCTTTCTCCTTTGTGGGATGCAAATGCCCTCTAATTTTCAACACATTCCCATCTTTAAATTCAAAGAACTCATACGCATCTGCATTCTTTGCCTAGTTTTTTTTTTGTCATTTTTTAAATTTCTCAACTTTACGCTGAAGCTTCACTTTCCCCTTGCAAGATCATTTTCAATTTCTCAATTTCTCAACTATACTATCGTCATTTTCATCTTTACAGACTTTTTCCACTGTTCATTAAAAAAAATTCTTCATATATAACCACCTATACCTTTAATGTTTAGATATTTCTTGTATCTGTGCGTAAAATTCAATTTTATTAACATTGCATCAAATTATACTCATGACGTCCTTTATGAAAAAAATAAATAAATCACGTAATACACTAAAAAACCTAAACAATAGTTTAATAGTTATCATCATTTTGTTCTTATCTTTTGTCGCTGGAGCTTTGTTCTTGTTTGATGTGATGAGCTGATGCATTGTTTTAAGAGAAAATTAAGCACAGGTCTCGTAAAACAAATTTTATTCATTTAAGGTCCCACAACGTAGTGGGACCTGTATGTAATTTTCTCTTGTTTTAAGGAGCTGACACAGTGGCCCAAAATTTGACGTAGAAAAACTGAAAAATGCCGACCAAAGCCGAACCCATTAAGCAATTGAACACTAGGACCATGTAAACAATAATTTCAATATTAATTATTACCTCCAAATATATTACTATAAGTGTTAGTTATTTATTTATTTTTTTAAAATAATAATTACGTGTTAAAAATCTTTAGATGAATGAAGATCATATAATAAATAAGTATTAATTTATTTGACTACAGTATAATAGTTGAGTTCAACTCCACGAGGTAAGAATTAAGGATATATAACGTTTTTTTCAGAACAAATTAAATACTCCTCCGGTCCTTAATATAAGACCCATTTAACTAATTTGATTAGATTAAGGAAGTTAGGTAAGTTAGTTAATTATAAAAAAAGTGACATATTTTTCCTAAAACACTATAATAATCTTTCTTAATACCTCATCTCCCTCTTCTACTTGATTATAGTTGAGGGAGTATTCATAGGGGTAATTTAGAGAAAATTGGTAAATATGAGAAATATATATTATATTTAGGACCAAAACCAACTCAAGAATTGAGTACTATATTAAGGACCGGAGGAGTATATTATCGGATACCCAGTAAACTGAACTTGAATGCCAAGCACGATCATCTGATCTCTTCAAGAAACCATCACTACTAGGCGACCACGAGACCTAAGTTGGTGAATCAAGTCATCCAAGTCCAGTCACGATGATCCTCCTTCTTCCATAGCCTCCCTCGCCAAGCTCGCAAGTTTCTTCGCTCTCTTTCTCATTTCTTGCGCTTCTTCTCCAACCATTATTCTTCTCACTGCCTTCTCAATGGCTTCCCTTTTTACACTGTCCCCCACTACTTTCACCCATTTCTTCACCCCCACAGGAACCCCTATTCTGGGAACTTCTGTGACTAACTTCTCATTGTAAAACTGTTCTGCAGATACCGGCCATGTCACCATTGCCACTCCTGCGCTCACTCCTTCCAACGTTGAATACCACCCACAATGTGTCACAAACCCACCTATCGATTCATGATCAAGAATCAGTACTTGCGGGGCCCATCCTCCGATGATCATACCCTTACCTTCAATCCTCTTCTCAGATCCTTCAGGTAGCCATTTCTGTCTGTCTTTTTGTTATTGTTGGTCCTCTTTGGTTCTCCTCACAACCCAGATGAAATCTTGTCCCGACGCTTCTAGACCCATTGCTATTTCTCTGAGCTGAGAGTCCGTGAAGTTTGCTATGCTGCCGAAGCAGATGTAAAGGAGTCAAGCCATTTCAAGCATTCTTGTTCATTGATGGAAGCTCGTTTCCCTCTGTTTGCCTTCCCCCCCCCCCCCAATGTTCTTATTCAGTAGCGAAACAGGGAAACAGGGCCTCTATGCCATGTTTTTCTTCCAATTAACTTTTGGTAATGATCTGCGTAGACCTTCTCCAGTTCGTAGAAGCTATTCACAATCACCCCGAAGCTTCTCCCTGCTGATTCCGTCATTTCCTTCCTTCGTCTCGCCAACTCAGAGTCGTTGTCGTCGTTCAAGATGTAGTCCGGCAAAACCATCCTGGTCAGTTTAATCTCTCCGGGAAGGTTCGGAATCACAAAGGGCTCTGATTCAGATGAAACAGTCTTATGAGGTTGATAGAGTCTTGTACACTCAGCGGCACACAGAGAGAAAGAACTAGTCCCATGAAACACAATCCTCGGAATCCCGAACTTGTCTGCAGAATCTGTCGCCCACTGGGCTTCGGCGATGATGCAATGTGGGTGGTGATGATGCAACAGTCGCTCGAAAAAATTAAAGACAGGGAGGGGATAGAGTGGACATGTTTGCAGCCTTCGGGCAGACCAACCTTGAGGAGGGGAATTTGATGGCTACGATGTTGATGTTGGAATTCGAAGGAGTAGTTTTGGATTTCCTGATGATTCTGGAAACAAGAGGGAGGTTTAATGGTGGTGTAGCCACAATGGTGGCTCTGACCCCTCTTGTAGCAAAGAGTCTGGCCATATCAAGTGTTGGTATGAAGGGGCCATGAGCAGGAAAGGGAAGGAAGAATACGTGAAGTTTGTGATTTTCACTATTCATGGCTTTTACTTTTGCACATGAGATGAGAGTAGCGAGAGACATCAGAAGTTCAAGGATGACAGAAAGTTCACAGTTTTGAAAACACAGGGGTAAGATGAAACCATTGCATGAATATATATATATATATATATATAGGCTGACGTGTCCGTGAGCTATTTGAGTTTTTCTTGAAACGTGGCTTTATTAGTAATAGCATATAATTTGATACTTCTGTCCTTAATACAAGACTCATTTAACTAATTTGATTAGATTAAAAAAGTTAGGTAAGTTAGTTAATTAAAAAAAAAGTGACACGTTTTTTCTAAAACACCATAATCATATTTCTTAATATCCCCTCTCCCTCTTCTACTTGATTATGATTGAGGGAGTATTTATAGGGATAATTTAGAGAAAATTAATAAATATGAGAAATGAATCTCATATTTAGAACTAAAACCAACTTAAAAATTAGACCTTATATTAGGGATCCGAAGAGTATTATATTTTAAGAGACTTGCGTGCATGTCGCGTCCTAGGGACAGGGAGAAAAATTAGTCAATCGGGCTACAGGAACTCGTGGAAAATTATATAATGACAACCCTGGTCACGATAATTAGAAGTTAGGTTCTTCGTATGAATTGAGGTTCACACTGTGACATACTCCTCCGGTCCTAATTATAAGATCCAATTGACTTATTTAAGGAGATTAAGGAAGTAAGTTAAGTTAGTTATTTATAATAAATAAGTGTTGTTATTCCTAAAATATCCTTGCTAATTAAGTATATAGACTAAAACTATCATTATTAGAAGGATTATCTTGGAAAAAAATGCATAAATATAAGAGAGAAAATGGATTGGGTCTTATAATTAGGACCAAATAAAAAGTCAAATTGGGTCTTATAATAAGGACCGGAGGAGTATATACATATTTCACGTGACAAATTACGAGGTTTAATCACATAAGCTATAGCTAGCTAATACAATACATTACGGATTTGACACTCAGAATACAACATGAATCATGCATATGCAAGTAAGAAATAAGAAAACAAGTTAAAAAAATCAACTTCGACGAATATTTTTACGCACAGGCCAGCTTCGTACGTAATATTTTAATTATTTGTTTTGAAGGTAAACCTAAACAAATTAAAATTTCTTAACGCGGGAGAATCATGTCAAAGAATATCATAAACATAAAAAGTTTAAGAATAAAAAAGTACATAATCTTTTAAAATTAGTTTAATATTGTCTTTTCCGAACGATTTGTTTTCACTTTTCACCACCTAATTCCTTTTTTCCCCCCTCAAAAATTAGATGGGGGTTAAACTAGTCTTTTGGGGCTTTGAATCCATCATTTTCTCATATAAGGGGATCACTTTAGTTTGTCGACAATGCACTCAAATGTACCTAATATTAACTCTATAAATTATTTTATCCAAAATAAACTCTACTCCCTCTATCCTTTATTATAAGATCTTTTTAACTAAATTGTGTGATTTAAGAAAACAGTTAAAATTAATTAAAAGCAATTAATAGGTAGCAAATATAATTTTTTCTAAATATACCCTATATACAAATAGGTAAATGTGAGAGAGTAATAATGAGATAAATGAAGAAAGAAAATAGATTAAATGCATTGCATTAGGGGTGAAATAGGTAATAATATATTAAATACTTAGACAAACTCTAAAAGGATCTTATAAAAAGGATAAACCCATTCAAAAAATTGAATCTTATAACAAGAGACAGAGTAGTATACGTTATAAAATCGCACCAGTTCTAAAGGCTTACCAGACCCGTCCTTAACAACTACAAGAACCCCAACTCTTAGCATCTCGGTCACTACTTTATATTGAGCAATGCTCTAACAATATTTTATGGCCACCCATCATCACGAAAATGCATAAGGAGAAGAGTAGTCAAGATCAATTACGAACTTAAAATTATGGTTATTATATAAGCTACCAAATACCCATATTATATATATTTATATGCCAAAATCGATATTTATAGATTCAAAATCATGGTTATCTCATAATTAGCTGCCAAACACTCCTTATACATTCCAAATTAAAATCAATTATGAACCATACGTTGTGGTTATCTTATCAGCTATTAATACCTCCTTCCCAATTATACTTTCCTAAGGATTTATCCAAACACCCTATTTTCAAATGCATGCTTATAAATCAGTTTAATAATTATGTCTTGCTCTAACACTAATCCAAATGCATAAGAAGCATGTGAGGCCGGCCGCTTCATAATTGATGGTCTTATTATTAATTTTAATCGAAATGTAATTAATTGGTTATTCTAATAAAAATGGGTTATTTGATCCATAATCTCATAAACGATTTAATCAAAGTAGTGTTTAAATGGGTATATGCAAACACCTTGGGTTTCAATCTGTAGGTCAAAGATGACAAATAGGAAAAAGTATATCCACACACACACACACATCCTTGCATTCTTATAAAATCGCTTGATTAATGAGCCATGCACTTATTTCAAACAGTGTAATGCACAATCTTTAATTGAACAAAGATCATATAAATAAGGTATTGATTTATTTGATTGTGACAATGGAAGTGAGCTCCATACGAAGTGGGGTTATTTCTTTTTTCTTACTTGAAAGTTTACTTTAATTAATCTAAGCCAAATTATTTTATGAGGCCATTTATTAGCACTAATAACTATTCATAAATCCGTCCATGATATCAATGTTTACGAAGATTGATCTCATACAATTTGGAACTAGTTTCGGTATGATCACCGTGATGCTTATATCTGCAATGAAATTTAAACCATGAAGATGTAATTTTAATAGTATAGATTTAAAATTTTTAACTAGTAATTTTTAAATAAAAATATTTTTAAAAAAAACTTAAAGAGATCACATATATTTTGAATTATGCACCTATTAAAGAAAAATAATTTTAAAAAAATATTAAATACTAAATCTCAACTATCTATACTAATTTTGAATGATTTAATTCGATAAGCATCATAATACTCATCATTACAATGAGTACTGAAATTGATTCCCATACAGTTTCAAACATATTAGAGACTGTCTCTTTGGTGCTTCAAAAAAAAGAAATTTTAAAAAAAACTAAATCTCAACCATTCAAATTAAATTTGAATAGTTGGGATTTGACGCTCATTGTAAATAAATTATCTCTCTCAGGGAATCATACGCTGCTGGAGGGAGCCTAGTTATGACAGTGTCGGAGGACAACACGGAGCGGAGATTGGGAGATTAATCCCAGCGACAGTTATTCGGGTGAAGCCAATGCCATGGAAGGAGAAGCCCCGGGACATTGAAGACAACGGAGTGAATTCGACGTTGCAGGAAGAGCATCTGCCGCCGAAGGCGACATAAACAACGGCGCTGGGGGTGGAAAGTAAGGAATAAGAGAACATTTTCTGGTAGTTTTTGGTGGTTTGTTCAACGAAGGAGAGAGCGTCGCCGCCAAGGCCACGCAATCCGGTGATGCCGCGGAAGAGACCTCGGTTCTTCCGGACGTCGGTGTGGGAGATATGGTTAGTATATGCTTCGCGCAGTACCCGACGGAGAAGCATCAAGAGCCAGCACTTGTGGGCTTATACGGATGATGTTAGGGGCCATTTTTCCCCATCTGAAAATAAAAGTTAGTTTTGATGATGTGAGGATCAAGGTTAACAAGCGACCAGGCATTAATAAACCACCCAAATCTTCCGATCGTTGACCAAAACCAGCGAAAAATTCAATATACTACCTCTGGTCCTAAATATAAGAGCCAATTAACTAATTTGAGTAGATTAAAAAAATAGGTTAAATTAGTTATTTACAATAAATAAGTGTTGTCTTTTCTAAAATATCCTTACTAATCAAGTTTATTGGCTAGAATTGCTGTTATTAGAAGGATTATCTTAGAAAAAATAGATAAATATGAGAGATAAAGTAGATTGGGGTTTTATATTTATAGGATTAAAATAAAAGTCAAACGAGATTTTACATTAAAGACTGGAGGTAGTATATAAGATTTTTGTTTAGAACAAATATACTACATTATTGCCTGTTGTTTTTCCCTCTATGACCATATTATCATTGGATAACGTGAAATTGAACCGAAATGTCAAGCAGAATAATGTTATCTTGAAGAAACCATCACTCAGTGACCACGAGACTTAAGCTGTTGAATTAAGTCATCCAAGTCCGAGGACAATGATCCTCCTTCTTCCATAGCCTCCCTGGCCATGCTCGCAAGTTTCTTTGCTTTTTTTCTCATTTCTTGTGCTTCTTCTGCCGCCATTACTCTACTCACTGCCTTCTCAATGGCTTCTTTTTGCACACTATCTCCCACTACTCTAACCCATTTCTTTACCCCCACATGGACCCCCAATTCTAAGAACTTCTGTGACTAACTTCTCATTGTAAAACTGTTCTGCAGACACAGGCCATGTCACCATTGGTACTCCGGCACTCACTCCTTCCAACGTTGAATTCCACCCACAATGCGTCATGAACCCGCCGATGGATTCATGATCAAGGATCACTACTTGTGGCGCCCATCCTCCTATGATCAGCCCCTTCCCTTGTATTCTCTTCTTAAATCTTCTTAAATCCTTCAGGTAGCCATTTCTGTTTGTCTTTTTGTTCTTGTTGGTCCTCTTTGGTTCTCCTCACAACCCAGATGAAATCTTGTCCCGACGCTTCTAGACCCATTGCTATTTCTCTGAGCTGATAGTCCGTGAAGTTGGCTATGCTGCCGAAGCAGACGTAAAGAACTGAGTTGGGTTTTTTGGAGTCAAGCCATTTCAAGCATTCTTCTTCATTAGTTGGTTGTGACAATGGTGGCTCTGACACCTCTTGCAGCGAAAAGTCTGGCCATATCAACTATTGGTATTATGTGGCCATGATCAGGGAAGGGAAGGAAGAGTATGTGCAGTTTATGATTTTCACTATTCATAGTTTTAATTTTGATTTTGCAGATAAAGGGATATATAGTGACAGAGAGAAGCTTCGGGATGAGAGCAAGTAGAGTTATGAAAAGACGGACAGGGAGAATTAAGAAGAAGATGACAATGGGATGTTTCAGAGTGTGAGAGACTGAGGAATTAATAATTAGTAATAAGTTGAGGGATTTGTCTTGGAGGACGATGAAACCATTTGCATGAAATTTATAAGGTGTGTGAACTGGTGGGTGGTGGGTCATGCGTTTTTGGCTGGTAAATATGCTTTTACTATTTTACTATACTCGTGGAGGTCGTGTGCAAGAAATAGAGATAACTAATTAATTTCGCTAAAGGAACTCATCATTAAACTCGTGCCTTAAATCATAAATAATACGGTTTTAAACTCTAAAACCCCCTATCGTTAAAAAAAATAATAAAGAATAGAAATTAAAGGAATCCAGAAAGGAAATTGTATGCTACTCGTGATCCTTTGGGAATGAGTTTTCGGGGAAAGGAGGCCCAACAGCGAGTTTCCCAAAGTGATGCACGCAGAGCCCATTGATGCAGTAGATTCGGGTGAGTTTGGGGCGGGTCCTTTTTTGTTTTTTTTTTGAGGACTGATTGGGGCGGGTCTAATCCCGCAAATTGATCAGAAGCCTAGAGAATTTATTCCGATTTTTGGGCCCCAAGATAACATTTGGTAGGAAACATTAAAAATAAGATATAAAAATTAGGATTGAGATTGAAAAAATAGTATTTAATATGAAAAATTACTTACTACATAAGATTTGACAAACTCACCTATGTGTAATTGGAGAGTACCATAGGAGAAGTAGTATTCTCCAATCCTACTTTCAGAAGTTTACTTAATTCCATATAACAAGTAATTACTCATGTTAAAAAAATTTTAATAATTTTTTTCAATTACAATCTCAGTTTCTATCCCTCATCTTTAATGCTTTGCATCAAACGGGACCTAAAATAATTATTTTGGGGGTAGGGCAATTGGAGATAGGCAAATAGAAAAAGAATTAAGTGATGAGCAATGGAGCATAACTACTAGTCTGTTTGGCATCACGCTCATACCCCTCAAACCGACTTCTCCACTGGAAAATGATGAAAAAAGCAACTTTTTATTTAAATGTCATGTTTGGAGTGGTGATAGAGGTAAATGGGCTTATGTCTAAAAAGAGTTTTTTTCCAAAAGCTCCAATTCATTGTTTCCGACTTCTCCACAGCAAGTTTGGATATGCGGGGCCCATGAGTGAGGGAGGAGAGAGAATGCTTTATGCATGATGTGTATTTTTTTAAAAATTTTTTAGCCTAGCCATTTTTTAATGTTAAAGAAATTATTTTTTGAATAATAAAACCATTTTTAAAAATAAATTTATTATTTTTTATTATTTTCTATCATATTTATAAAATCTATGGAAAATTGAGAAAAATGTTGTATTAAAAATTTAATTAGTAAGAAGTAATTGATAAATTTTTATATACTAAGTGTAAATATTATAGATATAGAATGCTTGTATTATGATTTAAATCCTTCTCATGAATTATATTTTTAATAGGAGGACTTTTTCTCAATTTTTCCTAAAATTTAAATATATTATTTTAGTTTTAATTATTCTTAAAAATAACTATTTTTATTTTTATAATTATAATTTTAATTAAATATGTATCATTCAATAAAATTTATGTCATTTTCAGTCATTTTATATCTAAACTTACTTTTACATTTATCATCTAAATAAGTTTTAGCTTCTCAAATTGGCTTTTTTAGAAAACTCAATCCAAACATAAATCACATTATACTATATGACTTTTACTCAATCTGACTTCTATAAAAGTCAGATTTAAAAAAAGTTACTTCTGTCATTGCTATCCCAAACACACCCTACCTCATCAGCACCTCCATAAAAGAACTACAAGACTCATCAACAGCACTGATTAGATTCTGCTTTTCACTTCATGTTAAGTTTTTTTTTAAATTTTTGTAATACTTCATGTTTAGTTCTAATGAATGAGCCTAGTCCCCCCCCCCCGGTTTTTTTTTCCTCTTCAGCTTATTAATTATAGGGTTAAAGTACGCCCAGCACCCCAAACTATTTTTCCAAGTGCATCCAGTGTTCTAAAGTAATTTTTGGTGCGTCCAGTATCTCAAACTAATTAAAACGGTGCATCCAATGTCCCAAACTAATTAAAACGGTGCATCCATATCCCGAGCTAACAAAAAAGTTAAGTTTGACCGTTAGTTGACCGAAAAATCTGACATGACGGATAGTAGGTGTCTGATGTGTATTATTTTGACGAGTTAAGGTGCGCATAGCACCCTGAACTATTTTTCCAGGTGCGCTCAGTGTCATAAACTAATTTTTGGTGCATCCCGTGTCCCAAACTAATTAAAACGGTACGTCCACATCCCAGGCTACCAGGCTAACAGAAAAGTCTCGTTTGATTGTTACCTTGTTGATTTAGCCAAGGAACAAAAAACCAGACCGGATACTAAACCGGTTGAGGTAGTGGTTCAAGGGTTAATGGGTCAGATCGGGGTCAACTCGGGATCAAACCGGTCATATTAAAATAATATAATTTAATTAAAAATGACAAAATATAACAATACTAATAATTACTAATAACAAAATATAAAGAAATACAATAAGAATTTGATTGTAATAATAATAAAGTATAACAATATTGAGAATTTTGATCTTTATAATTTTTCAATAACTAAAATTAATAGTTATTGATACCAAAGTCATCATCAAAATTCATTTAAATCTATAATAATTGAGATATTAGGAGTTAAATGAGAAAAAATAGGACAAATGTCAATATATTTATTTAAACCGGTTCATACCGGTTTTTACCGGTTCACACCGGTTTGACCGGTTCAATCCGGTTTGAACCGGTCCCCGGTTTAGCTTATGAACCAGACCAGACCATTGATCGGTTCATCGGTTTACTGATTGAACCGGCCGGTCCGGTTCAATTTTTTTACACTGGATTCAGCTGAAGGTTGACCGAAAAATCCTACATGACGGACACGCAGGCGTCTGATGTGTATTATTTTGACTGAAAATTCAATTTATTTCCTCCTCTTCTAACATTTATCTTCTGCCAATTTTTAAACTTAAAAAAAAGAAAGACCATCTATCCACCCTCTTAAATCCTGGTACATGTACCACCCATTCAACCCCATCCTCGTCTTTAACATTTTATCCCATTTCTTCTACCACTCCAATTTGAAACCACAACCGCTATCACAGCACATTTCCATCTTCATCTCTGTCGACTCCTCATCCGACTCGCATTTGCTTCCCTCCTTGTAGAACACAATAAACTTCTCCTTGGTCACTCCATCGACATCGTCGTCGCCTTCTGAGAAAACACCCGCCACCACCGGGCTTGTCTCGGGAGCTTTAGTCAAAATAATACACATCAGACGCTTGCGCTGAATCAGCAAGGTAACTGTCAAACAAGACTTTTCTGTTAGTCTGGGATGTGGACGCACCGTTTTAATTAGTTTGGGACACTTGATACACCAAAAATTACTTTAGGACACTGGGCGTACCTGGAAAAATAGTTCAGGATGCTAGGCGCACCTTAACTCGTCAAAATAATACACATCAGACGCCTACGTGTCCGCCACGTCAGATTTTTTGGTCAACTAACGGTCAAACTTAACTTTTCTGTTAGCTCGAGATATGGATGCACCGTTTTAATTAGTTTGGGACACTTGATGCACCGAAAATTACTTTAGGACACTGAGTGTACCTGGAAAAATAGTTCGGGATGCTGGGTGTACCTTAACCCTTAATTATATCCAATACTTAAGTTTTCAAATTCTTTTCATGTCTATGATTTCTTGTTTGCATCAGGTCTCATTTCTCCTAAGTTTTTAAACTTCACGCTCATTTAAAGTTCCATTTTAATACTTGACTGAAGTACCCAAATTTGATGGATTATACAAGTGGGAACTGGGAACCATAAGTTCGTACAGTTTTCAATGGCAAATTGAGATCGTAAGCATAAAATTTAAACCAAAAAACCCACAATCGAATCTGCTTGAAACAAAAGTATTTATCCGAATGCTACATTTTAGTGACTAAATTGGGAATTAGGCATCGAAATTGTTATGTAGTTGTGTGTTCCAACTTCCAAGGACTGCTGGAAGATGGATCTTTACAAGCATAATTCCCCAGAAAGGAAAAAAAGGTTAATAACAACTATACTAATTTGCTTTAAAACAAGTTTGGCGGCGACTTGTAAGTTCATGGATCAATGCATCAATATCCGCGTAAGAAGTGCCTCCTTCATCGACAGCTCTTCTTGCTTTGGCTGCAATGTCTCTGATTCTCTCTCTCATCTCCTCTGCTTCTTCACTCTTAGTCATCACTTTCTTCACCGCCTTCTCCATTTTATCTCTCCTCACTAGCTCTCTCCGTTCATCCTGCCATGAAACCCACTCTCGACTTCCCACCTCCGCTCCAACCTTCAAAACCCTAGTGACCAGCTTCTCGTTCGTAAATTGCTCCGCCGATAACGGCCACGTTATCATGGGAACCCCGAACTCAACCCTTCCAACGTCGAATTCCACCCACAATGTGTCATAAATCCCCCCACTGATTTATGTTCTAGTATCAAAAGCTGTGGAGCCCAACCCCTTATGATCAAACCTCTGTTCGTTTCTTTCATTCTCTGTTCGAACCCATCTGGGAGCCAATTGTATTCACCCTCTTCCTCTGTTTCGGAGGATTTGAAGATTTTCCCTATAACCCAAATGAATGGTTGATCGCAAGATTCAAGTGCATATGCAATTTCCTTGAGCTGTTCTCGGGGCAATCGAGCTAAACTCCCGAAGCTGATGTACAGAACTGACTTGGGTTCTTTTGAATTCAGCCAATTCAAACAGGATTGTTCGTCAATTGTAGGAATCTTTCCTCTCTCTGTTTTATCCTCTGTGTTTTTGTTACACAGAGATACAGGTCCTACGAGCCATACTCTCGTCTTTATAACATTTCTAAGGTAATCAGCATAAGTGGGTTCCAAATCGTAGAAGCTGTTTGTCACGGTCCCGAAACTATTCTCCTCTGCTTTCTTCCTCCGACCGAATCCTTGAGATGGGTCTTTGATAAATGGCGGAAGCTGCGACCTCGTCAGTTCAATCGGGTCGGGGAGACCCGGAACTACAAAGGGCTCTAAATCGGAACCCAGTTTCTCATGCGGACCATAGTTTGTAACGTTGTGGAAGACACAGCGAGAGAAACACCCACTGCCGTGGAAGACGATCCTTGGGATTCGGAGCTCGTCGATGACATCGGCAGACCAGCGATGGAACATGTCGACGACGATAGCATCAGGACGGAGATCCTCGAGGAGTTGTCGGAGAGGTTGTTGGAGGACAGAGGTGTCTGTGGCGGGGCCAGCGGACATGTCGACGTCGGAGACTTCAACGTTGGGAGGCAGAGTAAGAATACTGATGGGAAGGCCGGATTGTTGGTGTCGAAAGATGGATTTGTGGAACTGAAGGGAGTTAGAGAGGGTGGTGATGATGATGGAGTTGGCTCCGCCATGAGATGCGAAAGCTATTGCGGTGTCGATCATGGGGATCTGATGGCCTCCTCCCACAAAAGGGAAGAAGATCATCTGTACAGGAGAGGTTGCAGAAACCATAGCTTCTGAGAAAGAAAGGAAAAAGGGGAAGTTGAAGTGATGAATTGAGAGGTGATTTACTACATAAATAAAGCTTACAATATAGCGAAGATAGATAGTGAAAGTGAGGAAAAGGGTAGGGATGAAACGTCATGAGTAACATACAAAAGCTTCTTATGAGTAACTATCAGCGAGAGATAAATAGGAGATTCTGACCCTGGGGATTAATAGGGACATTTTAATACTCTTTGGTTACTTAATATAAAACTTACTTAATTAATTTTATTAAATTAAAAAAATTAGATAAATTAATTAATTATAAAAAATATGATATATTTTTTTTAAAACATCATAATCATCTTTCTTAACATCTTTTATTTCTTCCTTTTTCTACTTGATTATGATTGAGAAAGTATTTATAAGAATAATTTAGAAAAAATTAATAAATATGAAAAATAAATCTTATATTTAGAACTAAAATCAACTCAATAATTAGGTTTTATATTAAATACCAGAAGAGTATCTACTAAAAGGTCAAAAAAAAAAGAAAAGAACGTGCGATATTTTCCGGCCAACGTTTACAATACCTATATTGGTCAAATATGCTGATATTGATTAACATGCCTTCCTAATCATCCCATAACACAAGCATTGAATATTGATCTCTATAAGTAACTGGTATACAACGGTTCTGAATGCTGGAATCTATTATATAGCATCAAAGAGGAACTGGACTAATGACTACAAAACGCTAAGCAATCCTACCCAAAATATCGTAAAAAGCCCGTGTAACTTGTCAACATTGTGTATCAAGGAAGCAGATCGATCAATCCCCACCTTCCGCTAAATCGTAGAAGTAGCCCATTGAAAGGTCAGTAAAGAACATCAAAAGTTGCCTTCAGCTCCACCAATGGACTCTCAGCCTTATCCACAGATTTGCTCAAACGACACTCCTGAAACCACTACATGGGCTTCTCATCACTCTCACTAGCACGTTTTGATTGTAAAGCTGCTCTTACGATGTTCCCCCTTGTAATAAGTCCAACCTGAATAACAATAAAACAAAGATCAATGAGAGAAAACAGCAGGACTCAAAAGAACGAAGCTTTTAACAGGAGATGCACAATCTACTTACCAGTTTGCCATCTTCATCTACTACAGGTAATCGGCGATATTTTGTTTCAAGCAACAACCTAACACGAGAAGTGATGAGGTCAGATATCAAGGAACTCGTGCTGATAGATTCCTCGGAAACTTGTGAAATCAAAAGTGGCACTAAGTTGACAACAATGATCTTATAAATAAGAAGAAAATGATGAGTTAGAAATACAGAGATCAAAGACAGAAGTCAATGGCATGGGCCTGGTATGCGAAATCCTTACCTGGCAGCATCTTCCAGATTAGTGGATTTATGAACAACAAGTGGGGTTGGCGTCATTAAGTCCCCCACAACTTTGCCATTTGTCTTACTAAGAAGCTTTTGTATCTCATTGAATGTCTGCCATACAAACAGTAATTAGAAACTGCAGAATGCTAATACTGGTGACTGCCAACTGATAAGGCACACAAGTACAATTTCTCATCTGTTCCATATATAATTCTAGTTATAGATGCAATCTAGTTGTACAAGAAAATCGGTTTATATAAAAATACTGCTTACACAGATATGTGCTGCCCTCTTACCCTATTATCCAGTGAGTTTAAAATGATGCAAGACTGAAAACGAGTTTGTTACCTCAAGCATGTTATTAATGGCTCTTCCGGAAAATACATAAACATGTACAATTCCTCTTCGCAGAAAACAAAGACAGGAGAGAGGGAATAATTGAGGAGAAAAAATACTATATTGCGAATTATGAAAGCAAAAGAGATGAAGTTTAATTTCCTTCATTTATAATTAGTAGTAGTCCATCAAGCATTTCAGGAAAAAAAAAAAAGTGCTACACCCTGAAGGCAACATATATAACAGATACTGGCTGATATACAATGGAAAGAAAATGTCAACAGGGTTTGGCTTTCACTGTTCATAAATTCGGATGTTCATGTATGTTCTCATAAAAAGAATTTGTGCATAGGTGCAGAGTGGCGCATAGTTAAACTGTCCAAGCGCTCAGTCCAAAAAAAAGAAAAAACCCTGTCCAAGTGCAACGTTGTAAATATCATCATTACCATAAACCCAACTACCCTAATGTGAACATAATAGATCTCGCATCAAACTTATCAACGACGTTGCCATAAAACAAATAACTTTTATTCAGTGACTTAGTGTTTCGTCTAACATTAAGTAAAATAGTCTGATAATGAAATATTTCAGGATTGACAGCAATGCTATGGAACAGAGCAAAATTTCACAAAGCAGTACAATAAAAACATAAACAACAATCAAGAAGACATACTTTCCAAGAACTGTCCACATCAGGAAACATGTTTGTTTCACATTGACTGCCACCTAAAGCAGAAGAAAAGAAAAAACAGAAACGAAGGAAAGAAACATTAGCGCCAAATTTGCAATATACACCGGAAAAAAGAAAAAAGAAAAAAGCAGACAAGAACAACATCTGAATCTCTCTGATTAGTTCCAGAATAATATAAAGGGTGAGACTGACATCTGCCTGATGATAGTGTCCAGTGGCCATCTACCATCAAAGAGACTGTGTCACAGACTTCTCTAGAATAATTTAACAGTATAATTAACAACAATGATCTATAAGGGCATAAAGTTTCGTCCAAAATTTACACTAAAAAGTATGCACCATCGTTCTCCGATCTATGAGATGAAATACTATTTCGACTTTCTAATTAAAAATGTCTATATTACCTGATATTGAATCGATTGCTAACAAGTCATAATCTGAGACAACGCCAACCTGCAACCCAAAAAAGAAATCTCAAATGAGAAATTGAAACAATGGAGTCCCACCATGCACCAAGTAAGAGCAAGAAGGACCAAGTCAGGGGCAAAACGTACAATTTCTCTCAACTATACGCTTATCGATTTAATACTAATAATCTTAAAAGCAGCAGCTTAAATATTATAATTCTCCAATAATGGCCTTCTTAACAATTTGATCATATTTTTTATTCTTAACCTGCGCCTCAAAGGAGACAGGTAGCCTGTTCACTCAAGTGATCTTCAGGAAACGAAGTTGATAAAAAAAAAAAGAAAGAATTTAAAAGAGGGAGAAGGCATTAAAATTAAATAATGAGAAAAAGAAAGCTTGATCTGGCAAAAAGAAAGAAAGAAAGGAAGGTTGATACTGTCCGTTCATAAGAAGCCATAAGCCACGCAGTATATTCATAATTTACCACATTTAGTAGGATAGTACAAATGCTTGTTGACTTGTTCTCGTTATTACTGTTAACAAGGTCAAATCAATTTAAAAATTACCAAATTCCATTCATCATCGATTACGGGAAGACCACTGATCCTGTTATTAACGAGAGCCTCCAACGCTGTAACAAAAATAAAAAGCACATGATCACTACGGAAAAGGGAAGAACCACACAACACAGGGAGAGCCATCCTTATCAATTCGTAGTAGTACCAACCTTCCTCAACAGTGGTGGTGATTTTCACAACGTGCAAGTTTTCCTTCTTCGTCATGAAATCAGCCACTCTGTATGTTCCATTCCTACGCTGAAAATTTAAAACCTACATTAAAAAACCAGAACATGCATGCACAGAAAAAAGGAAAAAAAAAAAAACAAAGGACAGAGAGAGAGAGAGAGATAACAACGACAGGTAAGGTATTGATCCGTACTGGAACAGAATTGATGCGGGGGCCAGATGACCCGAGAGCCATGGGGAAACGTCGTCGTTTAAGGAGGGAAGACGCGAGCTGGGAATGCCCAGAATGGCATTGGTGGAGTTGGTGAATGAAAAGGGAAGAAGCGACAGAAAAGCGAGTAAGAGGAAGCGTGGCGGTCAAATTAATGGAAGCCATTAATTAAATTGAAGAAAGATCTTTGAAATCTGGTTTGAATCGAGAGAGACTCTGAAGTGGGAGAAGAGAATAAACAAAAAGGAATCGCGCTTACGCTGTATAATACGATCGGAGAAGAATATAAGGAGAGATCAAAGTAGGAGGCAGGGAGAGAGTAGAAGCCGTGCACGTACTTTACTTTTCTGATTTCGCGGGCGCTGCTCTAATTCCGTTGAACGCGGATTCTCCCACCACTTGCGCGAGAAAAGTCGGTGCCCCCGAATTGGAGACCCCCAAAATAATTTAAATTAATTAATAAAGTGATTATTTAATTATATTTATATGTTAATTTATTCTTTCTATAGTTAAAAATCCAGGGAAGACAGCACTAGGATGAATAATGAGAGCAAAGAAAATGACTTGAGAAGCTCAGTTGGAAGTCAAGAAAACTCAGTTAATAATTATGAGAACTAATAAGTTCGAATTAACTTTTAAGTTTTAACTGTTAAATATTTTTTTCTCAGAGATATAAAGTATCATTTTTGTCGTGAAACTTGAAGTGAAATAAAAATATCTTTGGGAGGGTGCTTATTTTTGTTTAGATCTAATAATAATGCTCAAGTTAAACGTGATAATATTAGATGCCAGACACTATATATATAAGAAAAGAATTACTGATTATTATAGTAATGAAATCTTCTCGTTTTGGAAAGAAAATGTTATTTATTTAAAATCCAAACTTAAGGCTTAGGAGCTACTCCCTCTATTTTTTATTACTAACTCTGAACCTTAATATAAAAGCTAGTTAAGTAATTTGAGTATATTAAAAAAGTTTTTAAAATTAATTATCTATAATAAATAGATATTGTCTTTCTTAAAATACTCTTACTAATCACATGTATTACATGGAACTTCTAGTTGATAGAATATTTAACATGTGTAATTACTACAAAGCTTACTTTTAAAAAATAGATAAATATGAGAGACAAAGTGAATTAGGATTTTATATTTAAAACCAAATTAAATATCAAATTAGCTCTTATATTAAAGACCTAAAATAGTATAAGAGACAATTGTGAAACATGTCATGTTCTTTTTTTTTTTTTTTTAATAAAAGACACTTAGAAGTTGTCTCAAATTTTGCTAGTTGATTTTCTATTTGACTCTGTTTAATTACTCATATTACTCATATCATTACATTTAATTCTCACATATTTTCTCTTTCCCACAATCGCACATTATCTTTTTTTTCCTTATCTATGAGAGTATTTTTGGTAAAAAGATTACATTTTTTATACATTTATTGTTTTCAATTACTTTTGACCAACATAATTTAATTAATTTTCTCTTATAATAAGTAAATCTTAGTACTTCTAACAAGAGGCCAGTTAAAAATATTACAAATAAGTTATAAAAGGGTTATGACCAAGATGCCTATAAAAGGTGTTAGCATGAATTATGGCAAGAACTCGATTTTGATTTTTTTTGGGGGGGTCCAAAAAACCCATGCAACTCATGAGGAATCTATGTTTAAAATATTAAATTAAATCAGTATATGCCAAGATTCCATTTTCAACGAATGTCTTATAATAATTAATCCTTAATTCCTTCTAAAACATTGAACCGTGTTGGATCATTTTTTTTAAAGACATTTATGATATTTTTAAAAATTAAATTAATAGTCAAACAGCAATTAAGAGAGAGCCAAATCAAAACAAAAGACGCAGAGAAAGGGGAGAGGGCGAAAGTGGTGGTTGGGTTTTGTCTTGTTCTGTTTTTTCCTCTCATTCTTCCAACGGAGAAAATTAATCAGGTTTGGAAATCTTCAAAATTCAAATTTGACGAACGGGGCGTTGTCATTTTCCGTTTTCAGTTTTCTAGAAGCATTGCTCCTCTTATGGTTATTAGTGTAAGAACCACTTAATTAATTTCAAAGAATTTTTAAAAAATAAATAAGCTGCTTAATTTTTAAAAAATTGATATAATCTCTTTAAAGTATATCTACATATAGTTGAATTATATTTTTTTATAAAACAATAATTAACAAATATAAAGTAATGAAAGTTTTACATTTATTCAGGTTAAGAAAAAAGGAGAAAGTTTAATATTTAGAAAATAAAGGAAAAATTAATTTTTGTCCTCTAAATTTTACTATCTTCTATCCTAATTATAAAACCTCATTTATAGTCTACAAACGAAGCCTTATAATTAGGACCGGAGGTAGTAACTCACTTATAATTCAATATTTCAATTATCACTCGATACAACTTAGCCTCTAAACTTTTAACTCATTTATAACTCAGTTTCTAATCTTTCTAAATTTAATAATTTAATCTTTATCATACATAATTTGTTTAATTAATCATTTAATTAACCTGCAAAGCAAAATATTACTCAACTAATTAATTATCTCCTCCGCTTCTTCTCCCATTCCCGCAAAAATACAGTCTTCTTCAACCCCTAGCTACTATCGACGCCCGGCGTGCCTCTCTTACCCCTCCAACTACCTCTCTTCCTCTATCTCCCGGAGACCACTGCCCGACGCCGTGTGCTCACTTTAACATTGCTGACATAACAAGGATATATATATATATATATGTATATGTATATGTATATATAGATCTCTGTGAAGTGATCTCTTGGTTCTGACCTCCTTCTTCGCCATATGTACATAGAGAAAAATATAAATATATACGTACATATGGATCTCTGTGAAGCGAGCCCTACACCTGAGAACTATTGAACCAGCCATTTCAGATGATAAGAAACCCAGAAGCCGATTCAATTCCTGAATTAGGTTCCTCCATGAATAAACTAGGTTCCTTCTCTAAAGAATGTCAATCACTCGCTGAACACCTTCACCCAATTCTGATGACCCTTCATTTCTCCCATCAATGCGCGGGATACATTGTGGGACCATATCTGTTGAAACATGTCATTAACGTTTTCATTTTTATAAGTTAGAAAAAATAGTTTCCCATGGATCACCCAATTCAGTGCTGCCAGTATGATGATGAAGCCATGAATCACGACTACGAAGATAACAATACTCATATGTTTAACCATGGTGGGGTCAACAAGGGCGGCGATCTGTGGGAGATAGAGGAAGAGAGGATGTTGGAGGTGCAGGTGAGCAACGGAGGGTATCGGACCTCATCGGCGTCAGGGTTGAAGAAGGATGTGTATATGGGAAAGATCCAGTTTCGGTGCTCATTGTATTTTAAATTCGGACCATTCAAATCAAATACAGACAGTTTAGATCTGATGAGATTAGGATGAGTATTGAAAAACTTGTTTCATGTGGGAATGGGGAGAAGAAGTAGAGGAGAGAGAATTAATAGCCACATAGGATATAATTAGTTGAGCAATATGTTGCCATGTAGGATAATTAAATGATTAATCAAACAAGTTAGGCATGATAAGGATTAAATTATTAAATTTAGAAAGATTAGGGACTTAGTTTTAGGGAAGTTAAAATTTTAGAGAGTAAGTTATATCGAGTAATAATTGAGGGATTATGTTATAAGTGAGTTGAAATTTAAATGGCCAAAAGATTAATTTTGATTCCTGTAATAAAACTTTGAATTAATGTATAACTTTATCTTGAAAGTTTTTACTTAAATGAGCTAAGCACTCTAAAGCTTTTTTAGGTATGTATTTGTAACAAAAATTTAAAATTATGGCAATACTATTTCTTATCATTAAAAATGTTAATGATTTTAATAATATGAAATAATATTGCTACCATATTAAATATTTAGGACAAATTTACACTCAATAAAACTTTTAGGTGCTAAATATTTTTAAATAAAAACTTTTTAACTAAATTTGCACCTTAGCATTCTCAACACCGAACGCGATGTAGGAGAGCAGCAATGGTGACAGAGGCTTTTGCAAAACCATGTTTTTTCTGAGTATGAATATGTAATTTTCCAAACA
The DNA here is from genome assembly GCF_004799145.2 of Neltuma alba. Lineage (NCBI taxonomy): Eukaryota > Viridiplantae > Streptophyta > Magnoliopsida > Fabales > Fabaceae > Neltuma > Neltuma alba. Next base: position 106,203 of record NW_021637684.1, on the reverse strand, counting down.
ACCCATTTCGAGTCATTTGTTTGATTTTTCAAAAACTCTAAATTTGAATATTCTTGTTTATGCATGTGAGTGCTTTTTCAAAAATTTTAATGCATGTGAGTGTTTTTTCCCTTTAAATTTGCATGTGGATGAGATGAAATTTCCATCTTGAACGTCTCAGAAAAATAGCATATTTTTTTCCTTTTTCTGAGCAAAGTATGATTGAGTATTATATATATGATTTTATTTAAGGCTGATCATGATTATCTGAAAAAAAGTTGTGTAAATCTCTAACTCCTTTGTGGAGGGTAATTTTCACTATGATCACACATGACAAGAACTTTGGGAACAACTGTCCATTTATATAGCACCAAAATCGATACTCCTCCCATTCTTAATATAGAATTAAATTATTAAGTTAATTTTGATTCTAAATATAATATTTACTTTTCATATTTATTAATTTTTTTAATTACCCCTATGAATATTTTTTCAATCATAATCAAATAAGTGAAGGTGAAAGAATATTAAGAAAAATAATTATAATATTTTAGAAAAAACATATCATATTCTTTATAATTAACTAATTTACCTAACTTTTTTAATCTAATCAAACTAGTTAAAAAAATATTATATTAAAGACCAGGGGAGTATTTTATCCCCTCATTTTAAATAGAGAAATCGTTTCAAGGGGCTGAAACGACAACACCTATATTGATATGATAATTTTTTAATTGTGTATAATTATACTCCTATTAAAATTTATCCTATTTAAAATTTTATTGCAAGCTAAATATAAGCATTTTTTTAATAAAAATTTAAATATTAACTTTGTAGGCTGGCCTAAATTAAGTGTTAGTTACTGATATGATATTCTTGTTGCTAAATTTAATTGATGTGGATGTGGAGAGGTGCTAGCGGATGTTGATTGACGCTCTAGAAAAAAAAAAAAATTTTAAAAAACTTCAATCGAAGCTTAAAAGTGTCTGAAACTTTGGTCGAAAAAATTGAGTAATTTAAAACTTTATCAACGGATGGGTCGATAGACCTGAATTTTTAAAATTAAAAGAAAGTCAATATGACTTAATTTTTTATGTTAGGATGCATTAAAAAAATTTATTTTTTAATGCTTATAGATTTTCAAAGTAAAATGAAGGCGAGGCTGAGCGGGGATCAATCGAACGTGCAAATTTCTTAAATTAAGGATTTTATTTTTTTGAAAAGAAAAATTTTAAAAACAATAAAGTATGGCTGGTAAAAAAAAAACAATAAAGTATGTAATTATGTGCAGTATTTTTTTTAAAAAAATCATGTATATTAAGTTATTAGTTATTACTTGTTACAAGGCCTCACACAGTTGACACTATTCATCAAGGATCTAGTTAGAGGTTTGATACCTGATTTTTTAAGTTCTATTTTATTTTAATATTATTCATTCATTTAATAATAAGAGAGAATAGCATGAAGGGAATGCGAGTTAATTTCTTTTGATCTCACTCAGAGACAGTAGACAACCAACTCTAAAAAGGATTCGTTCATATCAATTTTATTTTGATCCACTTTTTAAGTTTTGACATTTTTAAATTTTACTTTTAATTTAAATTTATAATCGAATGATGTGATTCATATAGAAAATTCCTCGATTTTAATAAAATAAAATAAAATATTCTTGAAATAACATATTAATAACCTGGAATCTTCACCTCCCAAACCTCGGTGCTTTCTTTCTCAGTTTCTCAGTGGTCTGCGAAATCCTCCGGTGTTGCCTTATTGGCTTCTCTACCTCACATCGCCACCAACAGGAAGACATCGTCATCTGGGCCCCACAGCATCTCAGATCGGACGGTTCCCATCGGCCTCCCTAGGGTTTACGCCTTCTTCCTTTTTTCGATATACCTCTCTTCCTTGCGTTTCACACCCCCCCCCCTATCTCAGTGCAGTTTAACCTGCCCTCTGGTGCACACCACCCTTGTTTTAACCAGTTCGTTATCCTCACGCGCTGCCGCCCCCGGTGGCCACTCCTATTTATCGTCGGATCTCCGACCGTATCTATCCGTCACTCCCTTCCCTCTCCTCCTCGCTCTTTTCGTTCTTCATTAAAAAAAAAAAATCATAAAGAAAAATATCCGCTATAGCTATCAGCTTTGTGCCATTTTATTCTTCTCGTTCACTGTGGGTTATCTTGGTTGATGTTCTTCCTGGGCTGTATTGTTTTGAATAACTAGAGGAGAGGGAAGAGAACTATAGGGAGAGAAAAAAAGGGAAAAAAAGAGAAAACTGAAAGTTTTCCGGGAAAAAAGAAAGAAAGAACCAATTAAGTTCATCGGTCTAGTTGTTGTTGGTTGAGATGGCTCAGGTTCAGGTTCCGCCTCAAAATGTGATACCGGGAGCTAGCGGTGCTCCTGCAACTGGCGGGGCAAACCAGTTCGTGACGACGTCGCTCTATGTTGGAGATCTTGATGTGAATGTCACAGAATCGCAGCTCTACGATCTGTTTAGCCAAGCTGGTCAGGTTGTCTCCGTTAGAGTCTGTAGGGATTTGACCAGCCGGCGATCACTTGGTTACGGTTATGTCAATTTTAACGCGGCGCCAGAAGGTTAGTTGTTTGACGTCTTGTCCCTCGGGAATATCATCTTTGATGGAAGCGTTTTTCAAAATCTTCTGGTTTATCAATAGATTTGATGAAATTTTTTACGCATAAATAGGTGATATTTCGTAGGGCTTATGAAGCTCTGAGATAGATTAACCGGATCACGTGAATATTCCTGGTTGAACATTTGGCCTGCCGATTTTGGAATTCATTTTGTTATTAAATGACATTTTTGAGAAGTAAATTAATTTTATGAATTAGCTTATTCAGGCATCCTTCTACATAATTGAGGGCTTCATAATTCTTGGCACCTTGCACCTGAATTTTTCATCTATATTGTGGTTAATTATGTTGATTTCCGTTGCTGGTAAGTACACCATGTTGCTTTAGTGAACTTTGAAACCTAAATAGGAAATTGGAGAACGGAATCTATAGCGGGGAAAAGACACATTCTTGTCCTACTACAAATGTGCTGGTATCATTTGTTTGTTCACTGTTGATGCAGATATGGAGTAAAAAAGCCACGCATAGTACATTTAATCTTTCCAAGTTGTAATTGGATTGCTCATTGGCACTCCTCAATTGATGTTGGTTCATTTGTCCTATTTTATTGGCCAAAAGAAAAATTCGTTTGGCACATTTAAAATTACAAATAATTAATAATTAATATTCAGCGCTATTTTTATTTCTAAGGAGCTGTGAATTCTCTCAAGGATAGAAGCTACCTAACCATTTGTCAAACAATCCTTGTTTCATTGTATATAATTTGGTAGGATGAAGTTATGCATATCCAGTTGCTGATCTTGATAAGTGCTGCATTTGTTCTGCGTATTATATGATCTGAAAAGATGGTCATAAAAGACACTTGCTAGTTGGATGGGTTTGTTGTGACCTTGGTATGAGCGAACGAGTGCTTATTGTTATGCATGAACTAGAGACAGTAATACGCCATTTTCCTTTTGGTGCAAAGCAAGATCCGGTAATAATTGCATTATGGATGTGGTACCATGACTCCAGAAGAATAGCATAGGAGGCATTCTTAATGCAATGAAGTTCTTCATTCTGTGGTTGTTGGTAACATGGCTTTTAGTCTAGGCTTGTAGAGAATGCTGGACATCCAAATCTTGTTAGGCTGTAGAGGTCATGGATGTGGTAGGTCTCTTCAGGAAACTCAGACCAGCACTAAGGTTTCCTAACTCAGATTCTAGCCGTCTCATGGACATCTATGCATGCTGCTGACTGCTTCATTATTTATGATCTAGGAATGGGTCTACCAGTTTATTAATTTATTTTTGCACTATTGTGAAGTAGCGTTAGCGTTATTCAATTAGATACATGGACATATGTGCACTTCAATATCTAAAGGCCTTAAACGAGTCTTATCAGTGTGTATTATAGAGCATTAGATACATGGTACCGTATTGTATCTTGTAAACTCATGATGTACGATTGGTGCGTGTGATATGATTATTGTGCAGTTTAAATCCATGCAAATGGAAACGAGAGGATAATTGATAATATCTTCGGAGGTTCACTATTCAATTCCTAATCTACAATCTCGGTGTGATTTTATTAGCTACCAACATTCCCTGGATAACCTTTGATATTCTTATATACCACCCTGGTCTTTGGTCCTTATTATTTGTCACTTGTAAGAATTTTGCACATACTAAGGAGAGCATTAAATAGATAAAATCTTCTATTTTTGCCCCTATTAAGGAGAGTATTAAATACTAGTATATTTCTATCACGCATTCCCCCTCTCTTCACGTTAACTATAATTAATAGGGGCAGAATTGGAAATGAAGCATTAAAAAGGTTACAAGTGACAAATAAAAAGGACCAAGATCTCTCCCAAGAAGTGACAAATAATAAGGACCAGAGTGATACTTATTAGCAGTTTGCTTGATCTTCATTTAGACATAGTTATTTAAATAGCAATAAATTCAAAATTTGACCCCTATGTGATGTTTAACTCAGTTTAATCTTGCTTTCAAGTTTTATAATTAATCTTGCTTGATCTTCACTTGTCTACAGCTGCTAGAGCAATGGATTTGCTGAACTTCGCTCCTCTTAATAACAAGCCTATCCGTATTATGTATTCACATCGTGATCCTAGTATCCGAAGAAGTGGGGCTGGAAATATATTTATTAAGGTAACACAAAAAAAAAAAAAAAAAACTGTAGGTGGTCATTTGTTCAATGTCGTGTGGGGTTCTGACTCTTGTCAATGCTTTTGCCTATTTTTGCTGGATCATTGCAGAATCTTGATAAGGCAATTGACCACAAAGCTTTGCATGATACCTTCTCTGCATTTGGGAATATCCTTTCTTGCAAAGTAGCTACAGATTCTTCTGGCCAGTCAAAGGGATATGGCTTTGTGCAATTTGATAATGAGGAATCTGCTCAAAAGGCCATAGAGAAGCTGAATGGTATGCTGTTGAATGATAAACAGGTGTATGTGGGACCCTTTCTTCGCAAGCAAGAGAGAGAAAGTGTCATTGATAAAACAAAATTTAACAATGTTTTTGTAAAGAATTTATCTGAGACAACCACTGATGAAGATTTAAAGAGAACTTTTGGTGAATTTGGAACAATTACAAGTGCTGTAGTTATGAGAGACGCGGATGGAAAATCTAAGTGCTTTGGATTTGTGAACTTTGAGAATGCTGACGATGCTGCTAGGGCTGTTGATTCTCTTAATGGGAAGAAAATTGATGACAAGGAATGGTATGTTGGAAAAGCTCAAAAGAAATCTGAAAGGGAGCTTGAATTGAAGCTTCGATTTGAACAGACTATGAAAGAAGCCGCTGATAAATATCAAGGGGCTAACTTGTATGTGAAAAATTTAGATGATAGCATTGGTGATGATAAACTTAGGGAGCTCTTCTCTCCATTTGGTAACATTACCTCATGCAAGGTATGCAGGATCTTTTTTGGTTTCATGCAAACTTCTGACTTGCAGGGTTGCTAAAAATACCCCTGTTGTCTTGATAGGTTATGAGAGACCCCAATGGGATAAGCCGAGGATCAGGGTTTGTTGCATTTACGACTCCTGAAGAGGCTGCAAGAGCTGTAAGTCAAGATAATATTTTCTATGTTGAAGGTGATTTTCTTAGTAGTTGGAACTTGGAAAATGTCTATTTATATTTTTTCCCTGATCATGATGTAGCTTTCTGATATGAATGGAAAAATGGTAGTAAGCAAGCCTCTATATGTTGCTTTAGCTCAACGCAAAGAAGATAGAAGAGCTAGACTGCAGGTATGTGTTGCATGAAGCTGAGTTATTTTTATGCTACTCATCCTTAGGTATGCATTACTGAATCTTCTATGTTCATGTGAAACGCGGAGAAATGCATTCTTTAACTGCCTAAGTTGGGTTCGGTCACTTTATCTGTTAATCCCAACGCATAATGATTTCCCTAGGATTTGTGCATATATTAGAAGAACATGGCGGTTTGTTGGGTTTTTCTTACCTCCGTCATGCATATTCCGGATGGAAAATCCTGGTGGTCTGTGATATGGGATGAGAAACATGAATTACGGGGGGTTGAATCTTATTGCATGATCAATGTGATGATCTAGATATGTTGAGTTTTGTATTGGAAATGATTACTGGAATATGCCTATGACTACTGACTATCAAATTCTTTAATATTCTGGTCCTATCCTGTTTATTCAGGCTCAATTTGCTCAAATGCGGCCTGTTGCAATGGCACCTTCTGTAGCTCCCCGTGTGCCTATGTACCCTCCTGGTGGTCCAGGTATTGGACAACAAATATTTTATGGTCAAGGCCCTCCTGCTATCATTCCTTCCCAGGTAATTACCTTTTAACTGTTTACACTTACACTTCAACGTGGTCGCAACTCATCTTGACTTGGAATTCTCTGCTCTCATGATTCATCTTATTTTTATCCAATACTATTCATATTATTGTTTTCTACTTGCCGCTATTCATCTTATTTATCATTGTTTTGAACTCATGTCTCGCCTCACCATTGGATCAGCCTGGATTTGGGTATCAACAACAACTTGTACCTGGAATGAGGCCTGGAGGAGGTCCTATGCCAAATTTCTTCATGCCAATGGTTCAGCAAGGGCAGCAGGGCCAGCGTCCAGGTGGAAGACGTGCAGGGGCTGTCCAGCAGAACCAGCAGCCTGTCCCACTAATACAGCAGCAGGTTAGTGTTAGAAAAGACTCATCATGTATTATTTGTGGAAACCAGCTGTCTGGTTAGAGACATGTTGCCTCATAGTTTTGGGGAATGACAGATGCTTCCAAGGGGGCGCATGTACCGATACCCGCCTGGTAGGGGGCTGCCTGATGCTCCCATGCCGGGGGTTGCTGGAGGCATGTTTTCTGTCCCATACGACGTTGGTGGAATGCCAATTCGTGATGCAGCCCTGCCCCAGCAAATTCCTATAGGGGCTCTTGCTTCTGCCCTGGCAAATGCTTCTCCAGAGCAGCAGAGGACGGTAGGCATTTTTCTTCTTTGTGATGTTACTATATCTGGGTGTGCCCTGGATTTATTAGTCAAGTTAAACTATGACCCACTTTTGTCTGTTGGCTGTTTGTAGATGCTGGGTGAGAACCTTTACCCTCTTGTGGAACAATTGGAGCCTGATAATGCGGCGAAAGTGACAGGCATGCTTCTGGAGATGGATCAGCCTGAGGTTCTACACTTACTCGAATCACCCGAGGCTCTGAAATCAAAGGTGGCTGAAGCAATGGATGTTCTGAGGAATGTTGCTCAGCAGCAGCAAGCTGGTGGAGCCGCTGATCAACTGGCCTCATTAGCTCTTAATGACAGTCTAGTTTCTTGAGAGTTTCATGTTTTGGATTAAACTCAGCAACGGTTGCATTGTTATTGTAGGCCTGGCGTTGACTCAGTTTTCAGGTTGAGTTTGTTTCATCGTAGTAGGTACCACTTGCTTTCGTTTTGGAGGATCACGTTCTCAGTTATGCTTTTGTAATTTGATGCCTTATGATTGCAGTCCGTTTGGCATATCAAGCCAATATCTCGAGAGTTTAAGCTTTGTAAATATGAATGAAGCAGTCATCAAAACAGGGGTAATGCACTCGTTCGGAAATAGCGTTCTGTCTCTTCCTCATCATATTAAACATCCCTTTTGCTAGTTCTCTATATACATGAAAGGGGAATAAAATCGCAACGAGATGCATGGTCTCGACTTCAAAATCAGTGAACACATTCTTAAAAAACATTTTTACATAAATTGGAATGAAATTTTTATTATATATCTATTTTGTATATTATAAAATTACTTTTAAAAATTTTCACCAAAATGTGACTGCGGCTAAATATGACGTATCCATTTGCGAAGGTGCAGTGGAATCAACCGATAGTCACTTGTGAAGATTGGTCTAAAATAATATTTCGGAACTGATGCCTTGTGAAGGTATAATAGAAGTCCGGGGGAGGAAAAGAGAAGTCCAGGACATCCTGAAGGAATGAAAAGTAACACCCGGTAAAATAAGCATTACAGGAGTTGTCCCTAAAGAATATTTTACAAAAAGGAAAATCTAACTGTAGATGCGACTGTAGCCAGACGGGCATCTTGATGCGTTTGCTGAATACATTGGGGGATTGTCGTACATAAATGCAAGACCATTTACGCGTACGAGCTAAGTGGTCACGGAAAGTGTGTACATTTATCAAACCCAGAGGTCTTGCACCACTGATTCAATTGCCCTAAAATTAAAATTAAAATATTTGCCCTCGACCTAAAACACAATACCACGTGAAACCAACTCGGCCAGCCTGTCGATTTGCATGCCTCAAACCTAGTCATGTGGTATCAAAGCAGTGCTTAGCGAATTAGTATTCTCTGTAAGTGTGGAAGTTCCGGCTTCATTTGCCTTGCCAACTTCTTCCCCATAGTTATGCAGCCGACGACCAATCAAATAACGATCGTCACGTATTGAATTATGGAGGTTTGTAAACCAGACATGGAATCGCTTGGCACAGAAGCACAAAAGGCTGACAGAGAGGCATCCCAACCAGGCAAAGCGATATACAGCAGAATTGACCACCAATGGGTACCCGAACACTGGAAACACTCCCCTGGCCAAAACATACGGAACACACAGTGCTGTCAACAGCTTCATTATGATAGGAAGCACGATCTCCCTTAGGACCCAAAGACCTCGCAACCTGGAGAAACCATCCTCCCTCACCCTCTCAAATTTTACTCGCCAGCTTTCATCCACAAGGGGCATCATGTGGTCCAACATAACCTACGTAAAAAGGGAGTGGGAAGTAAGTCAACAAGTCTATATATACAATGCCAAAAACCGATGTCACAAGACAGGGGGTCGCTAAAAAGCAGCCAGGATGACATCCCAATACATAGTTTCTAACGAACCGATTTACTTTTCAAAAATGGTTTGATGGAGCAGCACACATCCTACAAGGAAAATGACGGCCAAACAGGAGACAAGAAGAAGCCACATCCCACTAAACAAAGATTGGTTAACATGGATTGCAGGTCACCATTGCGTTCTATGCCAACAAACTCCTCAAATATAATACTCCCTCTGGTCCTTCATTACAAGTCACTTGTAACTACTTTATCAGAACCAAAGAGAGGCAATTAACTTTGCCTGTAAATGACAACAAAATTTCAAATTTGAACCTATTTAAAACCATAAATTAAATACCTCAAACACTGCATCACACTTTAAGTGTGTTCTTTAAATTGGAAAGGGGGCAATCCTTGAATAAACTTTAGCCAGTGACTAACATATAGGACCACCCATTCTGTTTAAGAGATGCCCAATATGAAGGACCGGAGGGAGTATTTACCAAGTGATCCCATTTACCAAAAGAATCTTGCGTTTTCTGAATGGCAAGCAGCAAAGACTCACTTAACCTCAATTACATGACTATAGCAGAAGACAATATTTTGTCAAACCCCCTTACTCTCAAATTAGGGGGAGGGAACTTTCGTCTGCCAATAATTCATGGACAGCATTTCTAGGAGCCTAAAAATAAACTGATACTTAAATGAATTTGTTTTTTCTGAAATAATAAATCAAATTTACCATATGCTAATAACCCCAAAAGGGGCACTGCATAGAGAGAAACTTACCAATCTAGTCCATATTTTAAGGAAAATAAGCCCCAAAGCCCAGTCTTGATAGAGGAGGAACACTGGACTCTCATCCACCGGAACTCTCATTGGTACAATAACCAAAAGTTCAAATAGGAGCCCAATTAGCACCGGAATGACAAATATCTGGAAACAAAAATAACAATACGCAAGAATTGATTATTATGTTGACACAAACCTAAGCCGAAGAAAGGGACAGTGAAGTTAGGTAATAGAAACTGTTGCCACAAACATTCTTACCCATATAGACAAAAGTGCAGAACTCTTAATAACAATCGCACACCACTTGTATATTTGGCTCAATAAAATTGAAACCCTCCTCTTTCTAATTTGTTCAATAGAGTATCTAGCTCCAGCAACAGCCGTCCATATGACATAGCTTCCCATGATGAAAGCATATATATCTATCCAAATGAAACAAATTACAAACTCATCCAAAGTTGAGTCCAATGAAAAGAAAATCAATCATCTACGTACCATTGCACTTAATGCCATGAGTGATAGGGAGAAGAGGAATGGCATTGAAAAGTGCCCGCCCAAGTGAAATTGGTACAACTATCAGGGCAGAATTGAACACAAGTAGGGTCATCCAAGCAACCACCAGCAACAGTACAATGCGAAGCACAAAACCATAACTGCCAGAGTCACAGTATATTGAATCAGATGGCTAAAAAAATGGCCACATTATAAGAACAAAGAAACTGATAACCAAACCAGCAACAACTATAACATAGGTACGTAAAGAAAGAGTTAACAAAAACTAGATGTTTCTACATATTTCACAACCCAAAGACACAACGATATTGTACCAACACAACCCCCCCCCAAAAAAAAAAAAAAAAAAAAGAGACGCAGCCCCACGGAAAATAAAGAAAAGGGAAAGAGAGAAACATATCACTCATTCATAAATCGGAATTTTAGGCCTCCAGTCAAAGGACTCACTCAGAATCAGATTGTTCATCAATTTCAAAGTCATCTCCAACACTCAAGTCTCCTGATCCAAGAAGGCCCCTGTTCACTTCATTGCCTGCAAAGGCCATCCCACGGCCAGGTACCCCTCCTGGTACAACCTGTAGCCTGTCTTGCCTAGCTGGCTCTCCATTCATATTTTCTTGAGCACCACTATCATCAGGTCTAGGAAGTAAAAAATCAGTTAGGCCAAGTGCCCAACCAACTGCTGTAAACCAGTAGCGCAGAAGGGACTTAATAGTTGTCCTCAGTTTAAAATGCTCAACAGCCAATGGGATACAAATCTGAAAGAGAAGCATGTCGGCTGGAATTTCAGTGAATGGATCAGATACCCTACAATGATACACATAGGATGTTAAAAATTGAGACTAAGCTTCAATTTAATCCACAATATCTATTAAAAAAAGCTAAGGAGCCAGCTTACGATATGTCCAGTGGGAAAATGGAAGGAGCCATCCGCATAGCAAGTTTAACAGGTAAGAATACAAGCATCACAATTAAGCTTCCGTAAACAGCAACAGATAGCAGAACCCTTCGAGCATGTTTGTGAACAGGGTCATCAATTAAATCACGGAAAGGATTGTAGTTGGGATCGGCAGGATCTCTTAGGAAGTACAGAACTCCATGGCGCAAAACCTGCCATTGAAAGTGAACATCATTAGAACAAAAATAAAAATGAAACCAAGGGTTTAACAATATTGCCACGGTAGAAAAATTTGGGAAACTAATAGGTACCCCTCTAAGAAGGCTGACAAATATGCTGATTTGTAGCATGTAGACAATCCCTACAACCCAATGAACCAATGAACTTGCAAGAGGAGAAGCAGAGAAAAACTGAACTCTGTGAGCCATTGTCTTTCCAAACATCCTGATGGTACAAACATCCAGCCACCATCCACACATCAATGGAAATACCCCCAATTCAATAACTAGAAGGAAAGCAACCTTAACCATGGTCATCAAATGCCTCATTGCTGCCAAAAACTGCCTGAACAGAGATGGGATTGTCTCTGCTACAGAAACAATACCGTAGAACCTTCCCATTATTAAAGGCTCACCCCTCGTATAACGAATCAAAGCGACAATACCAAAGTAGCAAAAGAGTAAAGTGAGTATGAACATATATCCAATAGCTAGAGTGGTAACATCAGAAAGCCTTGAAGTTCCAATTGACCCTCCTTTCATGAGATCAGCTGAAACATTGTCACTAATGTTTTTGGACATTTCACTTAATCCACTTGCATTGACTTTCAACATTTCCGCAACCTGGCTTATCAGCCCACTTTCATGAGCTTCAGATGATAAATTTTTAACTGCAGTTAACGCATTTTTTAACGTAATATTTGCTAGGGAGAGAGCTGTGTCTGTAAGTGGGATGACGGTTGCCAATACAGGACCAGTGGCAGTTGAAAAGAACCAAGATAGATAATGGAGTACAATGCGGCCCAATGAAAAGGGCACAAAGATCACGGCACCAAGGAAAATCATATTGCTTGCCAGGACCTGCATAGAAAATGAACCATTTAACAAAGTGCATAGAAGCAAGTTTAGATCATGTCAAACTAAGTTAATAAAAACAAGATACAAATTGCAGTATAAAGAAACTATAGTGTGAATAGAATGAATAATTAAAATAAGGAAAACCAATAGTAGAAAAAGAACTATTCATGCTTCGCTTGATAATGAAAGCTAGGACCAAAATCAATTTCTAGCATGACCGAAACCAAATACCCACAATGGCCTCATAAAAAAGTCACATTAATGCCATTAACAGTATTAATTAATATGAGAATAAAAATATGATGAAAGTTGCAATGGAATTATTGCCATGGCTTGCACCACTTTCATCCACATGAATGAAGATGGCCTTTAACCCACAATGTATTCATTACTCCCGCAATACCTGCTTCCATCCCATAGTCAAAAGGCCAAGCGAGGAAAACTAGCAGCAATTCAAGGTGAGAATTACACTTTCTAAGTAATAAGGTTGAGCATGGTAAGCATATAGTAATTTTCTGTTAAACGGTCCAGATCAGCAAGCCCTTTCCATTTAAAGGAAATGATGAATAATAACATACAAAGGAGAAAAAGACACTTACAGTGAAGGCATTTTCAACCAGATGGAAAACTGGACCCTGCATGCCCACAAGTTCATCAAAAGGTACATCCTCAGCACCATCAGCGTCATCCAGACCATCAAACATTTGCTCCACATGAGCCTCAAGACGCTGTGCTTGCATCTCCAACCGTGCTGCAACATTCTCTGCATTCCTTCTTGGAGCTTGAGCCGCTCCAACAATGCCTTGAACAACACCAACATCCTCAACATTTCCCTCACCAGCAACATTGCGATTAGCTTGTCCAGCAGGCCTTCTAGCAATTCGGGCCCCATTTCTATCCACCTCATCTTCTCTATCAACATCCGGGCCCCCAATTTCTCGCAAATGCCTAAAGTAATCCCTCAAAGAAGTGACCCCGAGAAAAATGAACACGATGCTTGCAGAGAGCAGGAAACCATGTAGACAATCAGTCAGAATAACTGCGGTAGATAAATGACTTAAGAATAACCTCTGGGCTTCACCAAAGCTCCTCACAAAAGCTAATCGCCATATCCAAAATGTGATGAAAGGTATGATAAGGAGCCACACAGATAGCACAAAACTCAGGCGCAAAAAGAATTGCAGGACATGGCACGCTTTCATGGCCATTCCAACTACAAATTCTTGAAAAGGCAGCCTAGCCGGAGCATTTGCAGCATAAACAGGAGAGAAAGAAAAGGCATGTTTGCAAACCTGTAGCAAATGAGAAGTGAATTCATGAATAATACACCAACAAGAGAGGAAGATCTCAAATATACTGCATACATAACGATTTGGGTAATTGGGTCTTAAGAATGTTTGGTGTGGGTGCAACGCCACAGCTACAACCTAGCATAGCACATGCATCATTTTTCCAATTCTCTCCATAAAAGTCTAGCATGTAGGTCTTCAAGTTACTCTTTCAGCTCCAGCAGTTATTCTTGTTTTCTTTTATTTCGGTTATAATCAAAGACATCTTACGCTGCTGAAAAAAGAATGTTTGGCCTTGGTGACTGACAAGTCTAGGGTAACAAGATTAAACGTAAATCAGGCTGCTTACCATTATTCCTTGCGAGATAACAGACCTGATTTCAAGTTAGGGGAAGATTTACCATCGTTCACCCAAATTAGCCCATACACCATATATACATTGCCACCAAAAGAATTGCTACCCTAATAATATATATAAGCACCAGCTTTGTAAAATTAAAAAGGGGAAGGAAAAAAAAAAGCTAAGTAAGATATTGACCAGAAATTCAAGAATACGAAACGATAAAACCAACAGATTCAATTGATCCATATGTTGATCTGTGCTCAAAATCCCCAACAAACAATCTAATCAGAACACCATCGTTAAATTGCAATAAATTGTATTATCTACAAGGGAAAGAGAGGTTTGGAACAAACCTCACATTGACGAGCATTGCTATGACTAAGCCACTGAAGAAGACAATCCTGATGCACAAACTTGATGCTCCCGCTACATGCGCACGGGTATCTGAGAGGATTTTCACCATCACCAGGGTTTCGGCATATCCGACAGACGTCCTCTTCCTCCTCGTCTTCATCGTCATACTTGGCCGACGTAGACGCGTTCGCCTCGTTCTCCTTTTCCTTCAAACCATGAGGCGACGAGGAAGAGGAGCAAGAAGAAGAAGAAAATGAAGGAAAGGAGTTTCCAGGGCTCTCGGCAGCATTGGTGCTAACATCGTTGGAAGGCGGCGGTTCATGATCGATCTCCATGGTCGGGAGTACAGTTAGGTGGCGCGTTAAACCCAACCTGCCGGTGACCGGCGGAGACTCACCGCATCAAGGACCGAGTCCTGGTGAATGCCGAGGAACGAAGAGCGCGACGATATGAGTGCGCTAAATACAAAGATGCGTCGGAAATATCGTCGCAGTTTCGGTTTCCGAGTTTGCCCTCGTCATATGATTTATATAACGAGTATACCCTACTAGGTCGGTGATGTTCGGGGATAAATCGGTCGTACGGAATGACGAAACCGCGTAAACATCAATGTGAGTATCATGAAGGGAAAATGTGTTTGCTAGTCCTTATGATTTTATCAAATTTTAAATTAAATTCTTATTCTTTTTTCTTTCTCTCCTCATCCTTTTCTTTTTAGTTTTTACACGTCCGCATTTTCCAACAACATCCTGCTCTTTTTCTTAAGGGATGTTTAGATAAAAATAAAATTATAATTTTAAAAATATTTTTACCATATACAAAATAAATATATGAGTAAATTTATTTCGATTTACGAAAAAATACTTCTAAGAAGTATTTTTTGAGGTATCCAAATCTCCTTCAATTCTCACACTCTCTCCTTCTTTTCTCTCCTACTGCTTTGATAATGATGACAAACATATGCTCCTCAACTCTTTTTGTTTTGTCTCAAATTTTTGTCCCTTAAACTAATTAATTACACTGTCACTTTGTAACTGTGTTATTAAAAGATATGTTTAATTAGTGATAAGAAAGGAGGAGTTTGAAGGAAGTGGATTCAGCTCAACGTAGGGTGGCGATTATTTGAAACGCATTGGGTCATTTTTCTGGGAGGGATTTTATAAAGTGGCTCTTTCATGGAAACGGAGCTGTGATTTTATGATTGGACGGTTTTTGGATAGTGTTGTTGCCGAATTGTCGCCATCCATTTTTCTCTACTGCTTTCAGGAGGGAGTGCGAATGGAAGGCGAGCGACAAAGAAGGGAGAGTGTGGTTAGTAAAAAGATGATGATGGGGAGAGAGAACAGTGCTTGCATTAAAGCAAACTGGGTGGAGGAGGGAGAAGAAATGCAGGAAGAAGGCGTCACATCAGTCTAAACTAATAGAGAGAGTGACGGAAGGACCCCAATCAAAAGCGAGCATACAATAAAAATTCAATAAAAAGAAAAAAATTATGGAAACCTAATAGGGTTGAGTAACCAAGCCGTAACCTGGCAAGCCCGCCTGCAGCCCGGAATTTTTTAGCCCGTTTGAGCCCGCCTATTAAGAGCCCGAAACGGGACGGGCTTAAATGGGTGGGTTAACACACTAAACGGGCAGGCTACAGGCTAGGTATCGGGCTGCCCGTGCCCGCCCGTTTAGTGATTATGTATTATTTTAAAAAAAAAACCCTTCAGGTGGCCCATTACTCAAAGACAGGCAAACAACCCAATCCAATTTTTCCTAATTCCCATCCCTCCCCGCCTGCCCGACAGATTACTAGTTTTTTGCCCTAGCTTGGTACTTGACTACTCGATAGATCCCATCCCTCCCTGCCCGACGATCGTGAGTTCTATGACAATGAGTGAGTGTGATTGTGAACTCTAGCTTTCTTTTCTCTTCAGTTTCACTCTACCTTGCTTGTGAGGCTGAACGGCTGTGGCTTTTGCGTCGTGACGTCGTCTGCCTTCGCCCTCCATTCCCAGCCTTTGGCTTCGTCTTCCACACTCAATAGTTCCAATCTTCCTCTTCCTCAGTTCCTCTGTTCTGTGTTGTCATTGAAGCTGGGTCTAAGTGCGAACTTGACAGGCGACGGTGGCTTGAAGCTTTAACTCCACAGCAACGCCAACTTGAACGGTTGAAGCTCAGAAATCAACACCATTAGTGAGTTACTTCTCGCTTTCTATTCCTTCCCTTCCCCCTTCGTTTGATTACTCTGTTTTGTTAATTGCTATTGACTGAATGGTTAAATGCTGATTGAAAAAAGTTGCTATCAGGCAATCTGAATTATTAAAGGGTCCACTTCCGAGTTATATGGCAACTGGCATTGCTCTATCCCTAAATGTGCCATTTACAAGTTTCATGGAATCTTTGAAATGCATTAGAATTTTGTTTACTATTTTTCTTTACTCATTATGTTTATTTTCTGAACTCTGTCTATGAGTTGTTTTGCAATTTGCATTGGTTGAGATTCTGGATTTCATATTTTGAGTGGCTTAAGCTAAGTTGATTGCATGTTTATTTCTAAATTTCTGGTTCTTAATATGACCCTGTATTTTTGTTCATTTTGTTTTGGTTCTTGATTAATGATTGTAGTTATTTAAGTGTGGTTTGTCATTTATTTGGTTATAAAATAATTGTTTATTGTATTTTCTTTGTGATTTCTGTTTATAGTATTTTCTTTGTGATTTTTGTTTATAGTATTTTCTTTGTGATTTGTTATTAATTTGGATTGTGGAGGAAAATGAGCAACACAAAAACTCCAGTAGATGATGTGCAAAAGAATGAGGGGGTACTAGTATTGTTAATATTACTACCACATTACCAAATCAACAACAAAATGCTCCAGTAGCAACAAATAATGAGGGAGAAGAAGTAAGAACAAGAAAAAGGAGGAGGCAAACATTTGAAGCATGGAACCATTTCACTAGGTTGCCACTAGCTGAAACAAAAGATGCAACTATTATGGGATGGATTATGCATGCCACCCAACTAATTGTGGGACAAAACAATTATTGCGACATTATGAGAAGTGTCCCAAAAATCCAAATAAAGCAAGCAAGTCACAATCTCTATTCTCAGTCTCTGGTGATAAATTGACTCATCAAGTGTACAATGAAGAGAAGTGCAAAAAGGCTGTTGCAAAATTCATTATAAAGGATGAGATGCCTTTTCCAATTGTTGAAGGGGAGGGTTTTAAAGAGATGTTGCAACAATTTGAACCAAGATTTAAAATCCCCTCACGATGGACAGTTGCTAGGGATTGTTACCAAGTGTATCTTGAAGAGGCCAAAAATTTGAAAAAACATTTCAAGCGACATAAAGTC
The DNA here is from genome assembly GCF_004799145.2 of Neltuma alba. Classification (NCBI taxonomy): domain Eukaryota; kingdom Viridiplantae; phylum Streptophyta; class Magnoliopsida; order Fabales; family Fabaceae; genus Neltuma; species Neltuma alba. The sequence goes on along the minus strand of NW_021637684.1, from coordinate 88,702 downwards.
CGTGTGTCCCTCACTACTGATTGTTGGACTTCAATCCAAAATACTAACTATATGTGTTTAACTGCTCATTGGATTGGTGCTGATTGGAATTTACAAAAACGGATTTTGAACTTTTGTGTCATTGAAAACCACAAGGGGGATACAATTGGTGCCCAACTTGAAACATCTTTATTGTACTATGGCATTGATAAAGTGTTCACAGTAACTGTTGATAATGCCTCTTCTAATGATACAGCAATTGCATATTTGAAAAAGCGTTTGAGGGGTTGGAATGGTCTCATACTTGATGGTGACTTCATGCATATGCGGTGTGCTGCACATATTCTAAATCTGATTGTTTCCGAAGGATTAAAAGAAGTGAATAGGTCAATTGAGCTCATTCAACATGCTATTAAGTTTGTTAGATCCTCTCCATTAAGGTTGAACAAATTCAAGGAGCTTGTTGTTAAGGAAAGAGTTGATTCCAAGAGTCTACTATGCTTGGATTGTCCCACAAGTAATTTATATAATTGTTTAAATTTGTTTGTTTCTTTACACATTATGAGATGTGATATTGTTATATTGATAAAATTTCATTTATGTTATTAGGTGGAATTCAACATATCTCATGTTGGAAAGTGCTGTAAAGTTTGTCAAAGTCTTTGACAGAATGGAAAAAGAAGATGCAGATTATAAAGAGTACTTTAAAAAGAAAGTTAGACTTGATTCAAGCCAAGATGATGCCTTCTTTGATGGTGAAGCTGTTGATATAGTTCAACCTCCTACTTCATATGATTGGGATGTTGCAAAGGAGTTTCTCGTGTTCTTGAGGTTGTTCTACTCAATGACCTTGAAATTTTCTGGATCCAATTATGTGACAACAAACACTTGCTTCCAACGTATAGTGGCAATCCAATCAAGCCTCCATAAAAGTGCAAGTAGCTCATATTCATTACTGACTGACATGGCTGTTAGGATGCAATCAAAATACAAGTACTGGGGGGACATGGAAAAAATGAATCCATTATTGATTGTAGCAATGATCCTTGACCCTAGATTCAAATTGACGTATGTTAATGTTGCTTTTGATAAAACTTTCCCAATGATCCTATAAAGCGTGAGGTCACATTGAAGTTTGTTATGAGTGTCTTGTATCGTCTTTATGATCAGTATGCACTTAGTGATGCACCTTTTGATGAGGCATCTAATTCTCAATCTCAGCCAATAGTGGATAAAGTGGATGCCACTACTAGTGGTGATAAGAAAAAGGATTTAGTTCCTGAGGTTGAAGAGGTATGTTTGTCTGCCATTGACCCTACCTATCAGGAGTTCTTAGTCACCGCAAGCACAGTGTCTAAGCAACCTGAGCAAGTTTCTGAGATTGATGAATATCTTCAAGCTGGGTTGGTTGGCTTAGATGATCCCAATTTTAACCTTCTAGCATGGTGGAGAGGAAATGCTTGCAAATATAAAGTTCTCCATCTCATTGCACGTGACTTGTTGGCTGTACTGGTATCTACAGTCTCCTCAGAATCTGCTTTTAGTATTGGAGGTCGAGTATTAGATACTTTTAGAAGTTCTTTATCTTCACGGATGGCCGAGGCACTGATATGTGCTCAAAATTGATTGCGTACAAGTCACCCCAACTTGAATGAATTTGATTTTGATAATTTTGATGAGTCTGCTAGTGTTATTGCTAGTAATTGACTAATTTCTTTATTATTTTGGGTTTGCATTGCTTCATTTTCTTTATATTAATGAATATAACTTATCTTTTATATTGTAGAGCAAGACTTGGTAGTTTCAAGTGCAACCATTTCAAGTGGATCTGAAGATGATGATGATACTCAAGATCTAGTTGAATGACTATGTTGTTTCATCTTTTATCAAATTTCAATGATGTATTGATGTTGTTGTATTGTGATTTTTGAGACTATGTGTGACTTAGAAGGTGGAACTTCTACTATTAAACTTTGTGTTGGTTGGATGACTTAATTCAGATATTTTTGTGAAGTTATTTTATAATTATAGAATGTTATTTGGCAAGTAAAATTGTAAACATTATGTAGTAGTTTCGGTCGATTGCCATTCAGGGGAAAGACTGAAAGAGGGGGAAAAAAGAAACGGGCTGCCTGTAACCCGATTAGCCTAAACGGGCTCAGCCCAGCCCGTTTAATTTGAGTTAAAACGGGTTGTAACCGGGTAACGGGCTAGCCCGAACCCGTTTAACAATAAACGGGCGGGCTACGGGTTACCCATTGGGCTAGCCCGTCCCGTCCATTACTCAGCCCTAAAACCTAATTAAAAATTTAAGAAAACTACAAGGACAAGTAAATTCATTTTCCCCATTATTAATATTAATGTTAAATTATTTTTTTATAATCAAACTTTTGATTTTAATTTTGTTTGAGTTATTAATTTAATCCTTGAATTTTAATTTTTTTATCAATCAAATTTGTTGTTTCATAATAATTTTGTGTTCTTATTTGATCTTAGTGCATCAATAATGTTTTCTGAAATCTATAAAGAGGTTGTTATTTTTGAGCTAATAATTAAAATGTTTAGGATTATATGTCCTCAAATCACACAAAAAAATATACGGTTATGAAACTTTAAAAACTCAATTGATAAAAATTCAATTTTAAGGACTAGATCAATAATTGAAACAAACTTAACAGATGCAAGTAGCTGACACAAACTTCATAGGTGAAAAGTTTTATTATTTCTCCTTTTACTCAGTAATATTCTGTTCACAAATTACTTTTTTAATATTTGCAAATGTCTAATCAAAACGTCGCTTTAAACTTGCCAAGTATGATTCCATCTTTGCCTGGCGAGCTATCCTCAAATCATGCATAAAAGATGTTTTATAAAGATTGACTAGCTATATTAAAATAATAATAAATAAATTATATAAAATGTGATTTATTATAATTATGTAATTTAGTATTATTTAATTTTTTAAAATCCATTTATAAATTAATAAACTGAGTATATAAAACAACTAGAAAAATTAATAGAGTAGTTATAGTTTCAATATATTAGGGAGGGTGTTTCGATAAGAACAAAATTATGATTTCAGAAGTGTTTTTACAGTATACAAAGTAAATATATAAAAAAAATTGTCTTGGCTTCTGAAAACGTTTATGAAGTTACCAAATACCTTTTCGTGGAGCTTTTGTAGTCCGTTTCCATAGCCTTCTTTGTTGTGGTGAGGGGCCCCATACGCCAATCTTAAGTTTTCCTCCAAATCACGGTTTGGGTTTGTTTGTAGGCTTACTCAGCGGCTTACTAAACGCTCTAGTAGGTCTATTGTTTTTGGGCCGTTTACTCGGGTCTTCTTTCTTATCCGCATTTTTACCAAAAAAAAAAAACACCCTTTTGCCTAATATCCAAGACAAGCAAGCATCACAAAACTGAACCATTCATCATTCAGCCTAAGAGACCAACATCTGAACACAACACTCTTCTTGGAATCAGACATAAGAAGCATCCAGGTAAAACCCACATCAAATCATCCTGCTTATTTAGAAGTAGGTTTTAAAACCTCCTCTCTTCCGGATAATAAAGGCAAGCAAAGAACCCATAGCTCTTAGCAAACTCAACAACATAAAAGAGTATCACAATAAAGAGATTTCACTAATTCCATGATAGATTTATTGATGCTGGTAAGACAACAATAATCCAACCACAAATTATATTCATAATCAACACAACAAGGCCAAATCAAAATCTCAAATAAAGATATAGCCATGCATAATTATTAAAAAGATAACCTAATGCACAAGACTCCACTAGGTGGAGCCTAAAAAAAATAGATGTATGCAGTCATATCCGCAACCGGATTTTCAGGATTGAACTCATAACCTCAATATCATATGGGAGCAAGCTTACCATTGCTCCAAGACTCATTAGTCACCCTCTATAATGCATAATCATTATCCCTCTAAAATTTGTAATATGTCTTATTTTAGGTTTTTGAAGTCCCCAAAACATACTCTTATCTAGGATCATCATTTTGATTATTGTTTATTCTATAATAAGACTTATGTATGAAGTGATTTATTGATGAAGGCCTTTTCAATTACAGAATTAGTCATTAACGATGAAGCTAATCATAGGTTTTTTAAAGTCAAAAGTATCATTTCATTATGTTCTCTCACTTTAATAAAGCTGATTTCTAGCACGGTGAAATTGTGGGGTCACATTTCCGGAATAAACGTTAGAAAGAAAGATCTGAATTGGAAGTCATGATATGCGTTTCCCTTGAAACTTAGCGTTGCCTAAAATCGGGTTTCTAAATTTAGTCCTTTTTTTAAACCAAATAAATTTAGTCTTATGATCAGTGTTTTTTTTAATTAAAAAAAATTGGTCTCCTTGATCAGTGGTTTAAGTGCTTTAAAATGTATGAGTTTACTTTAATTTTGTTCTTCTATATAGTAGGTCCTATATAAATATATTATATTTTCCTCTCTTTCCTTGCCTCTTTTTTATTTTTAATCTCTTGAGTGTGCCAGCTTTCGGTCACATTCACCAAGAGAAAAGGAAAGCAAGAGCATTTGTGATAATCATTCGTGTTCTGTAAGACCTGTAGCGATTAAAGGTGAGATGCCGATTAAAAGCTACAAAGAAACGTTGCAAAGTGTAGCTATCAGCTCTGTGTAATTCTAATTCTTTTCTTTTCTTTTTTAGCCAAAAAATGATAGTAATTCTTGTAAGTAGGATGAAGATATACCCAGCATCCCGAAATATTTTCTCAAGCGTATCCAATACATTAAAATATTTTTTAGGTGTATCCAATACCGTGAAATATTTTTTTATGCATCTAACACCCTAAAATATCTTTTAGTGCGTCCAATATCCTAATGCACCTAAAAAATATTTTGAAGTGTTAGATGTACTACAAAATATTTTAGAGTGCTGCTGGATATAACTGAGAAAATATTTTGGAATACTGATACACCTTAACCCCTTGTAAGTATTATGATTCGATGGATCTTTAGGAACATCCATCCAGATCAAAGCTAATAGATAACAATAACATTCCATGCTAGGGAGAATTACGTCAAAGCCCATCAACATGTGATTTAGACCAAGCAAAAAGGAATATTTTGTCCAATTGGCAAAGAAACTCCTCTATCCAGCGGCAGGACAAAATATTGGGCTCACGTTGGACCAGAAAGTACAGTAATACAAACCATAATTATTTCTCAGCTGATAACGCCGTGCATGCTTCATCCTTTTGTTCCCCCAGAAAGAGCATTACAGTAGCTTTTCTTAAACCATGCTTTTTTTTTTTGGCTTCATTTTCTCAAGTATCGTGTCGGATTCATGAGAAATCTTGCATTATACAGAGTGTACAAGTCAATTTTTGTGATTTTGGATTAGTCACAAATACTTGGTGTGCATGATTGCTAGGCTCTGCTTAGCCCCCACGTCATCAGGAGGGCGCCTACACTATATTGTGCGTCTCTTCTTCACTTTTGCAGCGTCCTTTATGACCTTCTCTACCATATCTGGTGACTTTGCTCGTTTCTCTCTTTTTTTTTTTTTTTGGTCGTTACTGACTTACTGTTGCTTCTCTTTCCTTCTACCAACCATGCCCGACTTTCTTTTTCTTTTTCTTTTTAATGGGACAATTCCTAATATCTATGCGTATCCACAACAGGATTTTGGACTGTCGGTGGAGGGTAAGCATAAACAAGCATCCTATGACGTTTTTGGTTGGGTCTTCCTAATTTCTTCTTATCTGATTCCCTGTCTGCCTTTTCCTCAACTTTCAGCTCCAACGTTACTTTCTCTACTCATTCCAACTCTTCCTTCTTCAGACCAGAAATAATGACAGGTAGATGAACCTTGAAACTGCCTCTTTGATTCACTTGGAAGCTAACGTTGTTCAGGTACGAGCTTTGGCAATCTGAGCCTCCTACTTATTTCCTCTTAACTGTGATGGTTTCTCCTAAATCCTCGTGGCTGCTCAGTCAGTTGCTTGAGTGTAGCATTTGAATTCTCAAATACTGATAATGCTGGTGCTTTGGAATGTAAAATCCATATCTGTACTCTGAATCTGAAAATACCTCGAAACCTTCTCTTTAAGAATCATAACTTTTGTATCCAAAGGTTATGATGGTTTTAATAGTCTCATGCGTTAGAGTATGAAGTTCATGTTACTTCTAGCGTAATATAGTCTTGTTCCAACCACTATATCTGATATGTGTTTCCAGCTCACTTTATACTGTTAGAAGTTTAAGTTATGAAGGCTGAGCTTGCAAGACCTTTCCAATGATTGATATGAAATGAAGCATTTTTCAGTTTTTGTTCTTGCATAGTACTGAAAAATATGAACCAAAAATCATGGCTTTGGAAGAAAAGATCAATGGAGAAGACAATCTTTGCAGTGGACAAAGTTGCCAATTCTTCAAGGACCACAGAAGCAGAGGTACGGAAAATCATTCACTACCCTTATTCTTGACTCTTAAAAGGTTGTCTGATAAAAATAAGCTATGCGGGCATTTCTTACGAACCAGAACCATAAAGTTTTTCCATATGTTTGATCCATCATTTAAGAACAGTGAAACTTCACTTCAATATAGAGATCTTAGATCTGATTTATTATAATTATAAATTACTAGGTACATAATTTTGCAACTGTTAAGAATGCTGGAGCCGAGAGATCGTCAAAAAGTCTGAATGAGAAGTTGGCTTCAGTCCTCCTTGATTCTCATGAAGCAGAGGGCTTTCCTCCAAAACTTGAACAGGTGTCCCAAGAGAAAATTAGAGGTAGCTCACTGTTATATGTTCATCTTTTCTCACTCTTTTATTATTCTGCTGGAGGCCATGAAGCATGGACACATAACACGAAACAAAAAAGAACATGTTAGATTTCAAAAAAGTATAAAACATAACTCACAATCACACGCACATGTTTATATATCTTGCCAGTATTATCCCATATTTTAAGTACCTTGCACAGTCAGTTTCCAAAAGAAAATGTACTAAATAAAAATATATTAAATCGTACCATTCAAATTATTTATGTACTTCAAAAGATCTTAGAATATATTTAGTGACATCATCATCAAGATGGGACTTCTAGTTTCAGTCTACTCGTATGGGGATTTTCTCTTGTTTTAGGGACACCAATATTTCAATGTCCATTTCTCATTGTTTGGAGATTATTTCCTTCAGATATGCTTTTTGCACATGCTATTGTTTCTGCATTCTGGACATCCAGTCTGGTTTGTGATTTTGGCTGATCAAACCAACCAATTTCTAATCAAGTTCTAGGTGAAGATAAAGCAACAGAAGAAGTGGAGTCCTGTGAAAAGGAAGAAGATGTAGATTTGATTAAAGAAACATCAGCTGAAAGTATGTCTGGTGCTGTACCAAATTTATTGAAAGAACATGAGAAGATTCAGAAAGAGTTGGAAGAAAAGTTGCAGGAAAATTGTAAAAGGCTAGCTGACTTAGCCGTCGAGAATGCTAGTCTAACTAATGCTCTTCTAGCCAAAGAGAAATCCATTGCAGACCTGCTAAATCGTAAACGTCAGATTGATGAAGAATACAGTACCCTAGCTGATAGATTAGATTCCACAATGAAGGAAAATGCTTTCCTCAAATATGAATTTCACATGCTTGAGAAGGAACTTGAGATTCGAAAAGAAGAGATGGAATACAGTCGTCAGTATGCAGAAGCTTCTCATAAACAATATCAAGAAACCATTCAGAAAGTCTCCAAGTTAGAAGTTGAGTGTCAGAGGCTCCGTCTTCTGCTGCAGAAAAGGTCACCACAGCCTGCTATGGTGAATATGAAGAATGAAGTTGGAACTATGGGAGGAGATAAAGATATGAGAAGAAGAATAAATCCTGCCAGAGATTTGATTTATAACAAAACTGCCAGAGGAAACTCTCCTGAAGTATCTAACAAGAGCAGCAGCTTGATGATCAAACGTTTGCAGGATCTGGATGAGGAAAACAAGGCTCTTAAAAGGATTCTGACCAAGAAGAATTCTGAACTGGAATGTTCAAGAAATATGTATTCTCAAACAGCTACCAAATTATCACAGGCTGAAATTCTACTCAGAAAGCTATCTCAAGATCACAAGTCCATGGAGCTAGCAAGGTGTTATCCTGTATCAAATGAGCTCTCTGTCATAACAAAGTTTGATATTGCTAGTGATGATGGGGTTAGGTCTTCAGGATCCTGGGCAAATGCACTTATTTCTGAACTGGAGCATTTGAGAACTGGAGAGACTAAAGATCGGAAGAACTGTAAAGCCATTGAAGTTTCAGAGATGAATTTGCTAGATGATCTCACTGAGATGGAGAAGCGGGCTATAGTTTCAGTTGATACACCTAAAAGGGAATATTGCTCTGATTTAACTGGTAGAGAACTAGTGCCGCTTGAACAAGAATTTGGCTTCAGTGAGGGGAAACAGGATAGGCAATTCGAATTTGCAACAAATGAGAATTCATTTGACTGGCTTCAGATTGTTTTGAAAGCCGTCTTGGAGCAGCAGCGCATATCAAAACGAAGTCTCCATGAACTCTTTGAGGACATAAAAATTGCTTTCGGTTGTATAACTCCCCCAGCTTCCCGTAAATCTAGTACTGCTCAAAAGTCCAGAGATTTTAATAGTTTCTACAGTGCTGCAGAGGAAAAAAGCAGCCAATACCTGAATTCTAATTTGACAAATTCAATCAGTAAAATTATCAAACTGATTGATGGCATTTCTCCTGTGTCATTAGTCAGCAACAATTGCCCAGATGATTGCTTGAAGAACCAGCATTCCAGAATACCTCAATCACCAACGTCCAAAGAATACTTTGTCCACGTTTTCCAGTGGAAGCTTGCTGACTTGAATCCACTTCTCCATCGACTTGTTCATACCTGTAAGGATTTGTTAACTGGAACAGCTGATCTTGAAGAATTTGCACAGGAGGTAGCATTTGCTTTGGATTGGAGCATAAATAATTGCGTCAGCCCTGCAAATTCTTCAGTTGCAAGGGATAAGATCAAGAAGCATTTGAGCTGTCATGAAGCACAAAATGGAAATGAAAACCAAATAGTTGAAGATAAGACGTCTTTCTCTTCCTCAGATGATCAATGTATGTTCTCTAACAAGAAGGATAATCTGAATGATCTCCTTGAAGAAAACAGAAAATTGAAAGATGAGCTGACGAGTAGAGAAACTGCGAAAAATAACTTGGAAGCAAAGCTTCAGTTAGTGACTGAGGAGAGGCAGGGTCTCGAGAAACAACTCCAGGAAGCACAAAATACCATTAAAGGACTGCAATCGGAATTGGAGACCCAGAAGGAATCCAATGAAATATTTGTAGATCAGATTGAAAAAGAGAAGCTTATCAATGAAGATCTTGATACTCAGTTAACAATATCACATGCCAAGTTAAATGACATCTTTCAGAAACTGTCATCTTTAGAAGTCGAATTGGAGGATAAGAAAAACTCTTGTGAAGAATTAGAAGCAACGTGTCTAGAGCTTCAACTCCAGCTAGAAAGGTAATGCCGTTTCTGTTCTTATCCCACTGTTTTGTAATTATCTTTTCTGGATAACAATTCTGATTTTGAGAATATGAAAATTGAACAGTATAGCAAAGAAAGAATCTCCCAAACATGACGGACATGAAGCCGAAAAGATACATCAAACGGTAAGTTCTATACGTCTTGGTGACCACATGATACAAAGTGGCACTGCCAATGCAATGCTTGATGTATTGTAATGGGGTCGTAGAATCTGGTCAGTGGTTATAGCAATTTCTTGTTTGGTATGTTCCAATGGCTTAACATTGGTTGACATTTTCAATTTTAATTCTCAGTTTACTTAAGACGTCAAAACATTTTTCTTTTTAACCAATGAAATAAAATCTTGTATTATTTAATAAAATCCCAAATCCTAGTGGAAATAACTAGGGAAAAAAAATTTCAGGGCCTGGAGATCACAACAGCTTCATCAAAGTTGGCAGAGTGCCAAGAAACCATATTAAACCTTGGAAAGCAACTGAAGGCGCTGGCTTCGTCAAGTGACAGCGCACTTATTGATAATGTTTTCTTGAAAACCAGTGCTATGGCCAACCCGACTAATGAGAAGAGCTTGTTCAAACGGTCCTCTTTGCGCAGTCAAATGCAAGCTGAGGATGATACTAAATCAGGGACCCTTCACTCCTCCCAAATTGAAGAAAATAAAACTACTAGCGGTGTCCAGAAGCCACTCCCTCTTCAGTCTGATAACAGCAATGTTCTACAAGTTCCCAATGCTCCGGAAACAAATCTAACTTCGGATCAAAATGATAGAAGCAATAATGCCACAGGTGCACTGGTTATGGTGCCAGCTAAAAAACAAGGAGGATTTGCTTTACTGAGAAGGCTGCTGCTAAGAAGGAAGAGAGGAAGGAGTAAAGGAACCCAGTCCTTAGCCAAAACATGACTCTCTGAAAAGGCAAGAGAATTCTTAGGTGTGCTCCTTGCACTTGAGTTATATACAAAGAGGAAATAAGAACTTGCCAAAATGAGTTAGTGGATTTCACCATACAAATGGTCACTTTGACGAGTTTTTATTACTTCTTGTGCCAATCTTTAACCAAGGAGTGTTTCAAGTATCCCTTCACTGGGACCAGGCCCATGATTTGTGTTTAAAATAATACTTGCCTCCCATGACAATCAATTATTCTGTTTGAATGTGATGATTGATTGATTTTTAGTATGACGTGCTTTTCACTTTATAGACTAGCATCTTTGACGATTGGGTTTGGAGATTATTATTCTCCCGAGTGAGAGTCATTTAACTTTGTAAATATCGCTGGTGTACATACAAGTTGGATTAAAGATAATTGAGACTGAACTTTGGAAGAGGTTACGCATTTCTCCATAGCATTTTCAGGACTGATGAGTTGCACACATAATTTGCTGTAAATATGCTCGGAAGGTCCTTCTGCAGAAAGCACACAAGTAGTTAATGAATTGCTTTACTTGGTAGCGCACACCTATTGCTTCATCATCTTACCTTTTCCACAAGTCTCTGGTCTACGGAAACAATTAACATGAACTTGAGAGAACTCTCAACAAAGAAACGCAGCCCTTGAACATTAATTGCTTTAGACTGGAGCTAGACGATTGAAGCAATTATTGGACAATTTGTCATCACATTTTTTCTGCTAACAGGATAAACGGTGGATTTTTTCTTAATAAGGCAAACAGTTGAATTTTTTGTTAGTCACATTACTACAGTGATCTTAATTAGATGCTCTATAACTATCCCCCCACTCTTGAAGTTCTTGCCTAAATTACTACGTGTATAATTTTCTTTGAATGAGAATATCATTCTATAGCTTCCATGAAGACATCAATAACAATAATCACACATGCAAAAGGTCTAAACTAAAATGTTATTCATAAAAGTTCAAATCACCTAAATAAAAAGATCAGAGCAAAAAAAATACTGAAATTATGGTTAAAAATATTTCATTAAAATAAATCTTGTATATATGATCAAATGCATTGGAATGACTGGTAGCAATTCAATTTTTTAATGTTGTACATCCAACAAAAACGAATCATACAGAAGTCAGCTCTTTGCTATGGCATGATCCTTCATTTCTAGCAATGCATCCTCAAAGCACTTAGCAAGGAACTTGGGGTCAGGAATGACGTCTTTAGCCACCTGGATTTGCATGTCAGCCCTTCCGGCATAGCTCACCATGTTCAAAGTGAGTGCCTGAATTACAAATCATCAGTAGTCAATTTGAAGAGCATAAAGCCATAAACCTAATATTTTATCTGGAAAGGTATAAATGCAAAGAAGATTAATTGGGTTTAGGGGCTGTACATGAGGCAAGGCAGAATTCATTGCCCTCAAGAAAGTTATAGGGTTGCCGCCAAGCATAATCTCCTCTTGTGGACCAACCACATTTGAGATTGTAAATGTAGTGTTGCAAACAATCCTGTAATTTAGCAAGCAAGCAAACTGCAATATATAAACAGCATTACTTGAGCAGGATTCAGATGGTAGTTGGAAGTTTAATGTACTAAAAGATACTGGCATTTACGGGGATGGGGGAGAATTAATATGCAGACCCAGATAGATCCAAAGAATCATATATACATGTGTAAGCATGTTAGCACATTTAAGTGGGAACCACTCTTAACGTGTTCATATCTCTAGTTACTGTAATAAACCCACTTGGTGGGGACAAGATGTACCTTTGCTCCAAGATTTGACATTACAAAATCTCCAACTGTGTAAGAGAAGTAAGCCTCCAAAGATCGTTTTTTTCTGTCAATCATTGCCTTAGCTCTTCTCACATATTCTAAAGGATCAGAACAGTTACTTCCATGATATGATATTGGAAGCAAAATCATTCCAAATTTATTACCCCACCTTGCTCCTGAATTGCTTCTCATCAAATTCGTTAGATCCTGATCAGCATTAGTCATGTTTATCCAAGCTCAACATTATATTCTCAGTGAAACCTGAACAATAAATATAGAAAGCATGCACACAAGGAAATTATATTTGGGAAGAGTATACCTGCAAGCCTTGCTGTGGCCTCAAATTAACCATAGCTAACCCTGTTATCCGAATCCCATTTTTCAACCCTGAAGACAGGAAAAAATATATTGTGAATTTGACTCTGTAAACGCACACACCTCTGGCTGCACAAATAGAGAGTAGAGAGGCCGGGTACAAATGACTCACCATTTGATCCTCGAAAATCCAGGTATCTTGAGAGTCCCGACGATATGATTGCGAATAGAACATCATTTATGGTCTGTAGTATAGTGTAGATCAACGAAACACAAGTATGGAAAAATGTATTCAGAGTTATGCTTACTTACATGTCTAACTTCTACTATATAACGGTGGAAGGCGAAATCTCCACATTATCACATATTAGTAGCACTCTTATATCAAACAAGAAGAAAGGGTTGCCTTCCCCTTATTATTAGAAAATTTAATCGGCGATCGTCCTTTGAAGGAGAGTCTTAGGCCATGGTACATTGCAAATCTTCGGAATATGTGGTGAATATCAGGTCATAACATGCTTTAAAAATATTTAAGATAAGGAGTTAAGCCCATTAAGACCTAAATACGAAGTCATGCTACATGTGACACTATATATTATATAATATAGTTTAAGCAAATGAAATTCTATAGGGAAGAAGCGCAATCGACCTTTCCCCACCCTTTCTCTAGGGAAAATCAATCCACTCTAGGGCAATAGTAAATTGCATTTTGTATTCAATAGTCTACATATAATATCTATATACAATATAAAGTTTATAGTTGGCAAAAAAAAAGTTTATAAATCAAATAATGTGAGTTTATAGCAAAAAAAAAAAACTGTATTTTTATGAGGGAAGTATAAACGAAAAATAAATAGAGCTTTTTTTAAAAGAAAATTTGGGTTGAAAATCGCCATATTTCTATCTTCTCACCGCCCTTTGGGCAATCACGGCTCCAGCGTCTTTTTTTCAGGCCAAAGCGTCCACGGCTGTTGAGTCCGGACAAAGAAAAATTGTCCAATTGTGGTGCATCAGAATGACATGGGACAATTGGATGATCCAACACGGCAGCTTTAATTTATTAACTTTCCTTTCATGCCATAACACGCCCACGTATTTCAAAGAAAGAGTCGGGTCAAACTCTCTCAATCTCTCACCACAATTGAGACTTGAGATTCATTAATCATTATCATGAAGTCATACTCGAGTATGGTCGAACCTAGAATTAGTTATTTCAAAATTGAAGTGATTTTGTTTTTTCATTTACAAACTACAATCCTGAATTTTGCCTAATAAAAATTAAATCCCACCAAACTGCTATTTGTGGGTCAAAATCTTTTTAATGCAGGGAAAATGACGGAGATAATTCAACATGCGCCTTAAGTCTATTTCTATTTCCGTTTTATCTCAAAAAAGTCTACTTCTATTTCCGATATTTTTTCCTATTAAAAAAACTGCCTTTAATTTTTTATTTAAAGAATTGATAATGACACAATTATAGCTGTTTTATCCAAAAAATCGCTTTATTTTCTACTTCTTTATAATTTTTCAATTTTACTAGTGGAGAAAAACAAAAGTTGCGGGATCAGCGACTTACAGCGTTGGTCACGGCTTTCTTCACCACCTTCATATCATCCAAGCGGAACTTGGCCGTCGCCATCTTCCTCGGCCAGTCCTCCACCCCTGCGCCGCCGCTTATCACCGTTCTCCGGTCACGAACCCACAAGCACCTCAATACAAAATCAATGGAAAAAATTACACAAAACCACAGCGTAACCACAAAACCCCACACGTTCCTCCAATCCCTCCAATTCCTTCCACTGCTCTTCTTCCGATCGAAAGAAACTATCGTCGGCGGCGCCTCTGGATCTTCCACCTTACGGCAGCTCGCAAGAAACATGGACATCAACGAAATTCCATCGCCTAAAGCGTGATGGATTCGGAAAATCAAGCACTTATGGGCAATTAAGAAGTGTACTTCCCACAAGGGTTTGTCTGTGCTGAGTCCGGAAGTGTCCATGCACAACTCCGCCAAGTAATCGTTGATTGCCGATTCATCGTCGCCGGCAGTGGCGGAGATGGGGTTGGCGATGACCTTGATGTGGCGGTCGATGTCCACCTCGGTTCGCCGCCAGTGCTCGAATCCGCGATGGTTGCGGACCATGAGGCTGGTGAAGCGTGGGTGTTGGAGCATGAGAGAGTCGCGGATTAGGGGTTTGATGGAGTCGACATCAATGGGGTTCTTGACTCCGATGACGCAGTGGATTACCTGATTCGTGCTTGGCTGGAGGAACAGCCGACCGGCGGGAGTGAGAGGTTCATCGGAGTCGTTCGCCGTGGACCGCATGAGAGAATCAGTGATGCTGGGGGAGAGAAGAACAAGTTCTAACCTGCAGCCAATTTTAGTCCCGCTGTGTGTGAATTCTGACCCCAACTCTTTGCAGCTTATTTATTGTTATTATGAGCTGAGGCTTAAACTATATGAAAGCGATGATTAATTTAAATTAAAGTATGTAGCATTGCTGATAAATATTGGAAGATTGGTTGTTTTCCATTTCTGGCATGTGAGGCAGGCAGAGCCAGGCAAAGGACAACTGTGTTGGAAGATAATTGAAGTGTTTAGATAAAAAACAAAATTATAATTTTAAAAGTATTTTTAAAATTTGATTTAATTTAAAAAAAATACTTCTAGAAATTGTTTTGGGTTATTCAAACACCCTAATGTCATAGGTTATAAGATTGGCAGGAGGGTGTTTGAAATTGAGGATAGGCTAAAAATTGAGGCTCTCCGCTCTTTTTTCACCAAAAAAATAATAATAAATAGAAACTGCATTGCAAAGAAAATTCAAAGAGGCAATAAAGACAATAAAAAAGTTACGTTCCCTCGTCAACCACCAACTCTCCTAAAACTTGAAGGTTGATCAGATATAAAACTTAGTCTTCATATCATGGCCGACTTAGAGCTTGTTTGAAAATTAAAATGATTTATAAATAGCCTGTTAATTTATGAAATATAAAATAAATATGAAAAATGGATTTTATCTTGACTTATATAAACGTGTTTATTGATCATGAATCTAAACAAATATTAGTTGAGTGATGATCAAAAGAAACAAACACTCCTGAAGCTTTAAAATAATATTTAGAGGGAATGTTTGTGCTACTATTATTTTTTTCAATAATTAGTCACAATTAATAGAAAACTACAATACTCCTTGATCGAGAATTTTCAAAGAAGGAAGAGGTTAAATCTTCATCGTGGAAGGATGGAGATCGTGGTTGTGAAAGGGGAAAGAGAGTTTTACTCACGGGCAAAATAAGAATTTGTAAAATATTACCAACACAAAGTGGATAGAAAATATTCAATCACAGTGTAGATTTTTCAATAGCAAAGAATGGTGGTATTGTGTAATTTCATGTAAGATGAGATTGGGATTGGACTTCCCATTAACCATGCCAAACATGAACATTTTGTGTTGTGTTATCCCAATCTCAAGCTCTTAATCATACATACTACCTCCAGTTTTAATATAAAAGCTAATTGACTAATTTAACTAATATATTATAAAAATTTGTTAAATTAATTATTTATAATAAATAAGTGTTATCTTTTCTTAAATACCTTTGTTAATTATGTGTATTAGTTAAAACTACCATTTAATGGAATTATTCACATATGTAACTACTACAAGGACTGTATTTAAAAAAAATTAAGTATGGAAAACAAAGAAGTCAAACTAACTCTTATATTAAGAAGTGAAAGTAGTACGAAATAAGGTCTCGTATTTAACGCATAGAAGATGAGGCAAGTTAACTCTTTATTTAATCTGCTTAATTATTATTTATCTTGGAATATATATTTTTTTCAAAAATTAGTCGTTTAAAATAAATTTTAAAAAAATTCTTTATTCTTGCACCAGCATAAAAGAAACATAAATGAAAAAAAATGAAATATTTTTATTTGCAAATTCTGCCAAATATTTTTTCTGATTAATATCTAGGTATCTTTTTTTTTTTGCAAGCATAGATATCCTCCTATTGAAGGTAGTTCTGTTTAAGGCACTATCGGGTCAATGTGGACACCTCTTCAAATGAAATTTTGGTTTATTATGTTATAAGAGACTAGTTTCTTCTGTTAGACCCAACTATTGTTGGTATCCAGACATCTTATTTCGTACAGTAATAAATCTCTTTTTGGGTTGGGCTTGAATTGGGCCAGTGTTTATCACAACAAACCCAGAGTTGTTGTTATGGATCGGGTATCTCAGATTTTGGAAGCCCTAATCCAAGACTATATAATTCTTTATCTTACCACCTCGCCCTTTTAAAGCGGCGAAGGGACTTAGGGTTTTCGGAGACATAACAATGGAGCAATCACAAAATCAAGCGCTCGAACAAGTTCAGTGCTTCGGCCGCAAGAAGACTGCCGTGGCCGTCACCTACTGCAAGCGCGGCCGTGGGCTCATCAAGATCAATGGCTGCCCAATTGAGTTGGTCCAGCCGGAGATCCTCCGATTCAAGGCATTCGAGCCGATCCTTCTCCTGGGAAAGCACCGATTTGCTGGGGTCGACATGAGGATCCGTGTGAAAGGAGGTGGTCACACGTCGCAGATATACGCTATCAGACAGAGTATTGCGAAAGCCCTTGTTGCGTTTTACCAGAAGTATGTTGACGAGCAGAGCAAGAAGGAGATCAAAGACATCCTTGTTAGGTACGACAGAACCTTGCTGGTTGCTGATCCCAGGCGCTGTGAGCCTAAGAAGTTCGGTGGTCGTGGTGCTCGTGCAAGATTCCAGAAGTCCTATCGTTAAATGCTTCGCTTCAAGGGAAAAGGTCTCTGTGTCGATTTATATTTCAATTTCCGGTTCATGTTTCCTGCTGTGGAAGACTTTTGATATCGACTATTAGTTCTATAATTTTGGGCGTTTTTATTTTATGGATTGTTGAGATGCTATTATTTATATCGAGCTTTTTATTTAGGTTTCAACATGAGTATCAACGGCTCTAGTTAATTTTGCTTTGTGAGATAGCAGTGTTTGTGAATTCAAGGATGCTTAGATGCTTAAAATTTACTATGAGTTTCGTTTTTTCGTTGGGTAAGAATCGACAATTTGATTTGTTTAGCATCGGCGTAACGTAATATGAAGTATAATCTAATTCTTAGTGGAATGTAGCAACTTTGCTCAGTACACTCTTTTCAATGTACATTTAGCATGCTTTCAGGTCTAGTGTTTCATCCCTTTTGATTTGCTTGGTCTGGTTTCTTCGTGGTGGGTCCTGATTATGTTCATCGGCGGCTGATGATCCTTGTTCGATATATCTATAGACTGTGAATAATTATGGTCTCTATGCTTAGATTTATTATCTCTAACAGAAGAGATTGTGGTTATTGGTACCTGTTTCTGGAACCCATGTGCTGTGGTGCCGGGGTGGATGTGGTGCCGCTATTGTGTGAAGTCGAATCTTTATGCCGTGTAGTATGTTGCCATCCTTTCTTCATTAATGATTCAGTTTGTTTAGCCTAAATTTGCTAAATAGTGATATTGTTATGAATTTGGGGGGCAATATGAACCCATGGTTCTGGCGGACTATAGGGTCATCCTATTCTGAGGTTAAAAACATAACTTTCTCTTGCATCAGGATATTTTTAAGGTTTATCTGGATCTGGCGCATTCTTTCCACATATCATTTGGTACTTAATCTGGATGAGTTGTTTTTTTTCTAGTGTGTTAAGATTGATTTATGCGTTAGCATTGAATTTAATTTTCCGTGGAAGTTTTGAAGGGATTGATTATGCTTTTACTGCCACTGCCCAATCGGTTTATGGTGCCAATATCCCGAATGAATGGGTGCCTTCTATCCTTGCGGTGCCAATCAGTGATTTTTCTGGGCGGCTATATAGTTGACCCGTTTTTCTAAGCATGACTATGATGCCAAGTTTGACTTAATTGGGCCGCTTAGTATGGATTTTAAATGTATAGAATTGTGGGCGGGATGAGTGTTTTCTCTTTTAATCTGGATCTTTTAATGATTTGATTAGCTTAGATGTAATTGGCACTACTTTTGATCCTTAACATTCAGTGCCTGTTTGGCATCACTTATTTTGAGCTTATAAGTAGCTTATAAGCTCCATAAGCTCTATAAGCTCGATTGACACAATTGGGTCTGTTTGGATGAACTTTTTTGCAATCGGGCTTTTGTCTGAAAAGCTATAATAAGCTATAAGCTAAAATTAACAGCTTATGGGTCCGTTTGGATCAGCGATTGAAAAAGTAGCTTATTAAAAAAGTAGCTTATGAAAAAGTGAGATTGGTAAAAGTTAAATTGGATAAGCTGAATTGTGTTTGGATTAGAGTTTAGAAAAGCTAGTTTGTAAAAGTGAGATTGGTAAAAGCTTGTTTGGATTATAGTTAAGTAAAAGTAAATTTGGTTATAAAATGACCAAAATGAGTATGAGTTCTAATACGTAATGGAACATGATAAAAAAATAATTTCATATAATATAATAAAATTAAAATAATTTATTATGAAGAAGTCAATTTTAATGAGTGAATTAAATTTTAAAATTTTAAAGAAATCATAAAAAATATTTTAAATATAAAGTGAAACATGATAAAAAAAAAGTTTCGGAACTTGAATATTTCCTTATAAGGTTATGAATGACTATTATTGCACAAACCATGTATACTATATACACTTGTATTTGGAAGTCGTAACTAAGCCTATTTCGTAAGATTTAAAATGAACAATAATGAAGTGATAATTAATTTAATTAATTTTTTTAAATATTCACATATTAATTATTTAGTTCTTATATTAATAATTAGTGTATATATATATTAATATGAAAATTTTGATGTTTATATTTTGTACTAGAAAGAATATAAGTCTAAGTTTGAATATGATATAGTGTAATATGATTTAAGATAAATTCTTTTAAAGGCATGGGCTCCGACTTTTTTTTTTATAAATCTTCTCTCTCTACTTTTCCAAAAGTCATAAGCTTCAAAAAGTAGCTTATGGCTTATGATGGCTTTTCATCCAAAAGCTCAATTGTTCCAACGCCATCACAAACACGCCAATTTTTATCCCACCTGCACAATCGTACGTTTTGGCTCAATAAGCTACTTTTCTCCCACTGAAACGCTGAACAAACAGACCCTATGACTTACAGCTTATGATTTATAGCTTTTGAAATATGGAGAGAGAAAAAGTTAAGAAATTTATTACCTCTTTTGGTTTATGTTATAAGCCTCAAATAACTAATTTGTAGATAATAAAAAATCAGTTAAAATTAGTTGAAAATAATGAATAAGTTAGAAGTATATTTTTATTTTTAAATATGCTCTTAAAAATATACTTTTATTTTTTCATGTTTCACTTTATATTTAAAATATTTTTTATGATTTATTCATATTAAATTATTTTAATTTCATTGTATTATGTAAAATTATTTTTTTAATCATGTTTTATTATTTATTAAAACTCATATCTATTTTGGTCATTTTATAACCAAATTTACTTTTACTCAATCATAATCCAAACAACCTTTTACCAATCTCACTTTTGCAATCTAGCTTTTCTAAACTCTAATCCAAACACAATTCAGCTTATTCAATTTAGCTTTTATCCAATTTCACTTCTCTATAAGCTACTTTTTTAATAAGCTACTTTTTCAATCGCTGATCCAAACGGACCCATAAGCTTCTCTTCCCAGCTTTTGCTTTTCACCGGCTTTTGACTTATAAGCTAAGTAGACTAAAAGCTTATCCAAACAGAGACAAATTACAAATTGAGCTTATGGCACCAATAAGCTCCTTTTAAGCTCCACCAACGCCCTGCCAAACAGATACTCAATTTTGTCGAAACTATAAATATAAGATTCTAGTTTATTTTGTTTATCATATTTATTTATTTCTAAGATAGATTTTGTAGTAATTATATGTATTAAAAGTCTTATCAAATAGTAATTCTAGTTAATATATATGATTAGTAAAGATAATTTGAGAAAGATAATATTTATTTATTGTAAATAATTAATTTAATTAATTTTGTTTAATCTATTTGAATTAGTTAGCTTATTGTTATATTAAGGATTTAAATAGTATTTAAAAAAAAGTATTATTGTGGTACTAACACTAACCGTTAAAATTTAAGTTGAACTGTTTGCTTGAATGGTCTCCAAAGTGAAAAAGAAATGAGGTGGCGGTGAAAAATGGTTTGAAAACAGCGCTTGAACCTCATCTTTATCCAGGGATAGGACTAGGTTTATGATTTTTTTACTAGGTTAAAGTGTATCTAACATCTCGAAATGTTTTGATGAGTGCATCCAGCACTTTAAAATATTTTGTGGTTTATCCAGCACTGTAAAATATTTGTTGATGCATCCAGCATCTTAAAATGTTTTTGTTAGGTGTGTCTAATAGTCAAATATTTTTTGGTGCATTCAGCATCAAGGTAAAAAAAAAAAACTAAAATATTTTCGGGGTTCTGGATGTAGCACAAAATGTTTTAAGGTGCTAGATGTATCTGAAAAAATAATTTGGGATGTTGGATGCATTTTAATTCTTTTTTTTTTGGTAAACATAATTTGGTTTAAAGTTCGATAGTTTTGCCAAGTGAGATTAGTGAGTGGGAATTAGATTTTTCAAACCATCAATTTGATGTGTGACCGTGATTTCCACCGATATTTAAAAGAGGAAGACGTATTCGCATTATCTGCACAATTCAATATGCATTCTTTTACTTCTCCGTTATATCCGGGCATGTCACTTTGCACTATGGGTTACAAAATGGGGCCTTTGGAGTGTAAGTTGAAGGAAGAGGAAAAAAATTAAAGGTGTTCAAAGTTGGTCCGCCTTGGAACCGAACCCAGTTATATTGGGACAGGATGGGTCTGTTTCAAAATTTGTCGGTACAGGTTTATTTCTCTTTTGTTTTTTTAGCTTTTCTTATTTATTTGATGTTTTTTCTTTAATCTTTTAGGTTTCAGTCTTAGGCTTTAGGAAAAATTTTGATTAAAGACCGTAGATGGGAATTAATTTTAAATAGTCCCAAAAAAATCTGAAATTTCAGTCAAAGATTTTGAAATTTTACTAAAGGACCCGGGGGAAAACTAAAATTAATTGCTGAAGCCATTTTACTGAAATGCCCTGCGAACTGTATCTGCTGAAAAGGAAGAAAAAAGAGGGAAAAACAAGCCTAGTGTGTGAGGTAAGCCGTTTTTCTCAAAATTTTCATTCTGTTGAGCATAGTTGGGTTGTAATAGTTGAATAATATAGAAATGAGTATTCAAATGCATGGACAAGTAGATAGTAAGGGAGAAAAGGATCTGATATAGCTTTAGATTGTTATCTTCTTCTTCTTTGAAGCTAATAAACATGAGGTGTTAGTAATTTTTAAAAAGTGGGTGAAAATGAGTGAACACTGATTCTAATACGTTGTTAAAGGAACTTAGGAAGGAAGAACTGGAAGGAAAATGTGTGAACGTGCTGAAATGGGTGACATGAAAATGAAATGTGCAGAAAAATGGTAACTTGCAATTGTGAAAATATGTATTCAGATTGTAAATTTGTAAATTGGAGTTGTCCATAAAAATGACAATTTAATGTTATGAAAACAGGTATTTCTGTTGCAAACCGGAAAATTCCTATTATTAATGCATACTGTTTGTTATTATTGAAAGTTGATTGAAATTTATAGTTGAATGATGTGTAGCAACAGATTATAAATGGCTACTAGTGGTGGGAACTAACTATTTTGCAGAAGTATGAGTTGATAAAGTGCTTATTTATGAATGCATTATTTTTAGATTTCAATCTTGTACTCCATTGTGTCCCTTGTTTGATGGTTCTTAATGTTGTTCAATAAGAAGAACTCAGTTCTCTGAGGTCAGACTTGTTGCAGCGGCTCATTACTCATGCAAGAAATACACGGTTAATAGCTGTTGTTCAACTACTTGCAAAAATATAGACTCAACCAAGAGAAAATTGAAGAGGGATTTGTTAGCTTAAGATGTCTTTTATATTATCAAAGGATGTGTCAATTTTTATGCATAAGGATTACCCACAATTTCATCTTCAGTGCAATGAACTATATATTATGTGTTGATTACATGTCTAGTAATGATAATATATATTTCTCCACAAATTTCATGTTTTGAGTGCAAATGTTGACTATTGAAATTAGGAAAGTTGCAACAATAATAGCTAAATTTACAATAGGGGTCCCTGTTTTTGCATGTGGTTTTTTTAAATACAATTGAAACATCACACTAGAGTTTGTCAAGTGTGTACACGATTGGATTTAAACAATTTACAAAAGACGTTGGGAAATTTAGAACAAGAACTCGTGTATTCATAAGTGGACTTACGTAATTGATAATAGGAGTTAGGGAATGTGCTAAAATAATACGTGCATTACGACAGGAATTAGAGAATTTGTAAAAACAATACATTAAGTAACAACAGAAATACATCCAATTACAAATGGACAAAATTTTTCATACATTTACAGTTTTACCAACCAATTTTAGCACGGAACTTGGGATAGCTTGTCAAGTCATGAAATATTTTAACTATCAATTCATTATACGAAAAAGATTATAACCCACCACTAAATATGCCCACTTACTCTCATGTACTGTCTAACTGTGATGTTTGTCCCAAGTCTTTCTCATTGTTGCAGACATAAACATGCCAACTATTATCGTTGAACTCAATTAATTGTCCTACTTCAATATCATCGATAAGGTCCAAAAATATTTTCCTGTTCAAACTAACTATATACTTCATTTTATATTGACCATTGCCTGGACAAACATCATTTGCTACCATGCTTTGTAGTGCTTCATATATCATTCCTTTTCTTATCAATCTTCTACTTATAATACTCTTTTAATATACCAATTTTCCTTTTAAGATCTTCACAAATTCCCCTCTTATATGGAAGATGTAAAATAGTTATTTTCTGCCATCACCAGCCATTTATAATCCGTTACTGCACATCCGTTACTGCACATCATTCAATTAATTTCAATCAATTTTCAATAATAATAGATAATAGGCATTAACAACAAGAATTTGCGGTTTTACAACAGAAATATCAGTTTTCATAACATTAAATTGTCATTTTTCAGTACAACTCCAATTTACAAATTTACAATCTGAATACATATTTTCACAATTGCAAGTTACCATTTTTCTGCACATTTCATTTTCATATCACCCATTTCAACACGTTCACATATTTTCCTTTCAGTTCTCCCTTCCTAAATTCCTTCAACAACGTATTACAGCCAGTGTTCACCAATTCTCACCCACTTTTCAAAAATCACTAACACATTATATTTATTAACTTCAAAGAAGAAGAAGATAACAATCTCTCTTTAAAGAAGAAGAAGATGATGATAATCTCTTTCTAAACATAAAAACTATATCAGATTTTTTTCTCTCTCACTACCTACTTACCCATATATTTAAATATTCATTTATATATTATTCAACTATCACAACCCAACTATACTCGATAGAAAAAAAAATTTGAAAAAAATAGTTTATCTCACACATCAGGCTCTTCTTTTTCCCTCTTTCTTCTTCCTTTTTAGCAAATACAGTTCACAGAGCATTTCAATAAAATAGCTTTAGTAATTAATTTCAATTTGTCCCTTGGACCTTTTAATGAAATTTCAGAATCTTTAACTAAAATTTTAAATTTTTTTTAAGAGTTGTTTGAAATTAACTCCCATTTGTTACCCTTAATCAAAATTTTTCCTAGGCCTTATCACTACTCATTGCTGGCTACTTCCCTTTGTCCTTTTTGTCAGCATTTAGGTTCTTACATTGCTTCCATATTTTTAGATTCCAGTATCTCTTCTTTTTTTTTTTTTCGGTTACAAGAGAGGGGATCGAACCCCTACCCACACACCCCACACACACCCACCCATACCACTAAACCAAACGGTTTGGTGGTATTCCAGTATCTCTTCTTTAATTCACCCAATCACTACTAAAAGTCCAATTCTTTCATACCAAAATTCGAATATTGAAGCCGCAACAGTGATGGAGGTGAAGGCGGTTTGACTTTGTTCACTGTTCTTTTGGGTGAGCACAAAATCAGTACTTTCTAACGAGCAGCCACATCTTCATCTCTAGGGGTATTTAGATGGAATCAAAATCATAGTTTTAAAAATATTTTTACAGTATATAAAATAAATATATAAAAAAAAATTTATCTCGATATGTGAAAAAATATTTCTGAAAAATAATTTTTATAGTGTCCAAACACTCTTTTCGTCTCCCTCTTCTCCTTCCTCTATTCTCTTCTTCCAGCTCTCCATCTAACTCACACTTTGCTCCTTCTCCTTCAGGATCAGGATGCCATCAAGACCAAACGAGACATGGGATAAAAAAAGTCATCTTGATGGGACTGGCCCATAAACACTCCTAATAAAAATCCGTGTAATAATAGGGACTTATGGGCATTCGAGTTTTCGCCCAGCGGGGCCGTCTGGTTAGTGTCTAGTGAGGTCCAACCAAGCAACCCCGGTCTAACAAATCTCGCAATTACTTTTTTTTTGTCTTTTATTATAAAATCTATTTTTTTAAATAGGTTTGTTTTTTTATAAGATTTTTTTGAATTTGTCTGAATATTTCATATATTATTACCTATATTATCTCTAGTTTAATACATTCTTTTTCTTTATTTATCTTACTATTACTCTCCCACATCTACTCATTTATATATAGGGGTATATTTGAAAAAAATTATATTTACTATATATTAATTATTTTTAACTAATTTTAACTATTTTTTTAGACCGTACAATTTAGTTAAAAAAATTTTATAATAAATAACGGAATAGTACATAAAAGGGCCTTTTATAAAAAAAATTTAAAAGATAAATTAATTCAAACGCGTCAACGCAGAGTTATTTGTATACGTATGTATGTACGTGTTGGATTTAAATAATATTTTTATCTGCCGACGAAGAATAGCTTGTCCTGCCAACGTCATTCAGTGAGTTAGAACTTGGACAATTTCATCAGCCATATATTTGTTTTCATTTTTGATAGTTTTTTTTTTTCATTGGGACTTCATCACGATTCTCTTTCTTATTCAAAGCGCAACAGTTTTTATTTTTATCTTCAATAATTAAAACCGAGGACATGGATTATTATTATTATTTAAGGAGAGATCAGAGAAAGATTTAAAATCATAAAAATGCAGGTGGATTTCAGAATACCAACGGAGCAGTCTCCTCTGCATGATGGTGGCGAGGAGAAGAGGATCGGCGCGCTTGGAATGCCGTTTCCGCCTCCAAAAGTACAGGGAAAAGCGTGTGACCAGTGTTAGAGGCTTACTTTCACAAAACTTATTATTGTTTGGGTAGAGCTGGTAATACAGGCCGGGTCTGCGAGCCCAACCCGTCAGCCCGCCAAAAAAGACGGACTCGCATTGGCAATATACCAGCCCGTCAAGGTGCAGGCTATTTCAACCCGTACTGTTTTGAGCCCGCTCTGCCGTGGGTTGGCCCGTTTTTTTTTAATATAATTCCTAATATAGTTAAAATATTTTGACTCTTAAATTCCACATGAACAATTAAACATTGCCTCTTTTATATCATTGCATAAGTAATTAAACACTTTTTATATTTGTGATTATGTGTGTAATTATACGAAGATCGTCGTCCGTCTTTTATTTTTCATTTATTTGTTGTGTCACTATAAAAGCCTTTATAAAACTAAATAAACATGTGATACTTATATATTTATACATAAAATATCTACTTAATTAATTTGGATAAGAAAACTAAATTACTTTGAATAAAAAAACTAGTTAAATTAATTATTTATAAAAAATATATTAGTTTTAAAAAATATATTTTTAAATTATAAATTAATCTTCACTTTATTTTATCATAACTCACTACTCAAATTCAAGATTCAAAGCCTAATTTTAACATTTTAAAATAAGCTCAACCTGTATTAATAATAATAGTTTTTATTTAAAAAAAAAGAATATGTAACGGGCTGCCAGCCCGCCAAGGTGCAGGCTACTTCAGCCTGCACCGCTTTGGGCCCACACCGTCGTGGACTGACCTATATCCGTACCGCCAGCCCGCATTACTACCTCTATGTTTGGGTCAGCGTTCTGTGGAATGAGCTTTTGGGTCCAAAGGTTCGTTACCGTAAAAGCTACTTTTTGAACGAAAGCCCATCTCTACGTGGAGAGAAAATAGAAGATGGGATGAAAAGAAAGATAATAAAATTTAAGTGGGTCATATCTTAATCTAATAATTTGATGTTTAAGAAAAATATTGTAGGAAGAAAATAACTAACTAATAAAATTTAATTTTTTTTAAATTTCTCAAATTTTACACATATGATATACTATTTCTAGTCATTAGTATAAGACACAACAGACTAATCTGAAGAGATTAGGAAAAACTAAGGGTCCATTTGGATCAACGATTAGAAATGTAGCTTATTAGAAAAGTAGTTTTTGGAAAAGTAAATTTGGTTAAAAGCTAAATTGGATAAGCTGAATTGTGTTTGGATTGGAGTTCAGAAAAGTTAGTTTGCAAAAATGATATTGGTAAAAAGTTGTTTGGATTATAGTTGAGTAAAAGTAAGTTTGGTTATAAAATGACCAAAATGGGTATGAGTTTTAATAAATAATGAAACATGATTAAAAAAATGATTTCACGTAATACAATGAAATTAAAATAATTTAATATGAAGAAGTTAAATTTAATAAGTGAATTAAATTTAAAACTTTAGAGAAATCATAAAAAAAAATATTTTAAATATAAAGTGAAACATAGAAAAAAAATGAATTGAGATAATACAATAAATTAAAATTAATTTAATATGAATGAGTGAAATTGATTGAGTAAATAAGTTCGAAAACATCACATAAATGAAAAAGAAAATATTGTAGAAGGGAGGGGACTTGGTACTGCTGTGGAGAAAAAAAAAGTGAAGTCACGAGAATAATAATGCCAGAAGGGAGAGAAAGAGGGAACAACAGTTTTCTGACACACTCAGAACAGTAAATAAGTTCTTCAGGGTTGAAAGTAGGCTCCCTCCTCTAGGTTATTTTAAACGCACGATTGGACAATTTAAATTTCCATAAGCCCATTATAGGATATGCCCTCCCAAACAATACCTCCTAATTGAATCGGGCTTATTTGCATTTTAAGCCATGTTTGGGCCAGCAAACGCTAACCCAAACAGGTACTAAATAAATTGTTTGATTATGTCATATGTTACAGGGTCTTTATGGATATCACTAGATTACATATTAGTTTATAAGTCAAGCAAATTAGTTTAGAGAAAAATGATACCCTTTTCAAATTTTGTACACAGAGTACAATTTTTCCTAAAATTTAAGTATTTTAGTATTTTTAAAATTTTCACATCAATGCATTAATTATTTTTATTTTTATAATTTTAATTTATATTATATATAAATAATATAAATATGTATTAACTCTTTTATTTTTATAATTTTTATTTTAATATATTATTTTTTTAATTTTATCAAATTATATATATATACACATATATGAGATATATGTTATAACTTGTTTAGTTATTTTACTTAAACTTACTTTTTTATTACTCATCCAAACAAGTTTTAATTTAACAAAGTAATTTTTATTAAAATCCAATCCAAACATACATTAACTGACTTTTATTTATCCTACAAAAATCAGCTAGGATAATTCAGTTTTGCCACCTACTAATTTAAACACACCCGCTACTGATACGATGGTGAAGTCCAAGTCGCAGATGGACGTGTTAGTTCATCCGACGGCACAGAGTGATTCCATCACCAACAGGAAGCATGCAAATATCAATCCTAGGGTCCACAGCAAGAGCCTTGTTGAGCTCCAACACAAAGTCTCTAAGGGACATGACGTGCTCATCAAAAGACATGTCAGGCGATGTCACGACAGACCCATTCCATAGGGTGTTGTCGTAGGCAATCACACCCCCAACCCTAACCAACTCGATCAACCTCCCGTGATAGTTCAGATAATTGTTCTTGTCGGCATCCACAAATATGAAATCGAAGCTTCCATGATTGTTCTCCTGCATATACACACACACACGCGAACACAAACTCTTTCAAATTTCTGTTTGTTTCTTTGTGTTTTTGAGAGAAATTTAGAGATAAAGATGAAGATATATACTCTTCTCTTCTTTATACATATTAGTATAGTATAAGAATATTATATTTAGGATCGGAAGAGTAGTTTATTTTCAAGAAAAGAGAAAATGGAAGAAAGCTTACATCTTTGAACAGTTCATCAAGAATAGGAAGAGCAGGGCCTTCTCGAAAGTCAACTTTGTGAGCAACACCAGCTTTCTCTAACGTGGGACGGCCCACTTCATAGGTTTTCCTGTCAATGTCCATGGCCAATATCTGCATCAAAAAAATAATTTTAGTCCTACATGAAAAGTAATAATTTTTAAAGAAATTCAGACTGTTCAATAACAATCAAATATATATATAAGAAAATTCGAATTGATGGAAAACTTTTAAATGTCTCTTTCTCGATTCTTATTAAAATTCATATAATCTACACTCATTTATTTGTTGACGGCGATTGGTCCCTAGCAAGGTTGCTGAATAGGCTGATTCTAGTGGAAATTAAAATAAAATCCGAAAAAATTTAAGTTATGAATTAAATAGTGATGATAATTAAAATGACATTAAGCTTGCTGTCAGAAACGCATTGCACACCAAAAAGATGATTATGATGTTTCATCTTAATTTATATTATTTAAATTAATTTTGGATGGTCTAAATTTTAAATTTAATTATATTTAAAAAAATTATTTCTATAGATGCAGAATTTCAAATAGAAGTAATTTTATAATTGACAATTCTTATACAGTTGGTAAACAAAAATTAGAATGGGCACAATTAACAGAATTAGAAGTTTTTACACAATTTGTTTTTAATCTGGATAAAACTTCTCAAAATCAATTGGCAAGAATGCCATGGTGGAAAAAAAATATTTATCATTAAAAATTTATACTATCTCTAATCTTTAATATAAGAGCTTATTTGATTTTTAATTTGGTTCTAAATATAAGACCCCAATCCATTTTATTTTTCATATTTATTCATTTTTTTACAGTAGTCCTTGTAGTAGCTGCAGATGTTAAAGGCTTCATCAAATAGTAATTCTAGCTAATGTATATAATCAGCAAGGGCATTTTAGAAAAGACAACACTTATTTATAACAAATAACTCAACCAATTTTTTGAATCTCTCTAAATTAGTCAACTAGGTCCTACCCTAAACCCTAAACCCTATATTAAGGACCGGAGGTAGTAATTTATATGAAAATTCTAGATAGGTGAAGGGTGATGAAGAGTGACCTTGCCATGTTGGGGGAGAGCGAGAGCAGTGGCAAGCAGAGAGTAGCCAGTAAGCACACCAATTTCCATGGCGTTCTGGGCGTTCATCAGTTTAATCAGCATGTTCAGAAATTGCACTTCATCTGCCGTCGTCGCCATCATGCTCCTATATATATAGATATATATATACATGTATATATTCATCATCAACCCACAAACAAAACCCCAATATATATAATTATCTCAAGTTGAGATCAGAGTGTATATATATACACATACAATGGATGCTTTTCTGTTATCTCTCTCAGTTCCTTCATGCATTCTGGCTCTCTCGGATAAACACTGGTTTCCATGATATACTGCAACAACATAATATACATATCACAGTCCAATAATATATATTGGATTTTCTCGAAATCATCATCAAATGGTTCTTATTATATACAGAGTACTACGGCCAAAACAAGAGGAAATCGAACAATGAGAGAGAATAATAAGAAGTAAAGGGTTTGATTTGAGGGTACGTACCTGGTAAAGAGCATCACTCCTCAAGTGGTTCTTGGGCATCACTGCTGCTTCACTTTGCTTTTGGTGCCCATTATTATTAATGGATGATGATGCCATTGTTGCTTCAAAAAGCTTAGCCTTTTGCGAATTGATCATGAGATGAAGATGAATGAGAAGATGGCGTTATATATACACACACAAGTAAGGAGGACTCCTCCGGGTTAGACTGTTAGTTAAATTTCTTTTAGGCGCATGCCGTTAACAGGTTGGTGAATACCTAAACATTTGCTTTGATATTATAAGTCACTTCTGGAATTTTTTCTATGAGCACTTCTGACACATTCTATTGGAGTAACTTTACACTCGCTATTTACACACACACAGCACGGATAAATAAATAAAAAAAGTATCTAATCATATCATTAATTTAATAATGTAACTTATAGATAAGACTCAAAAGATTTATAAATGAGACGAAAAGGTACAGTATGAAAAACTCGTACTATACAGTGAACGTGTTCAAACTAATAATCCAATAATTAATCTACACAATTAATATAACCACATAGTAATATAAGATAATTAATTAATTAAGTTTATATATTAGTTAAATTTCTAATTTAATTTAATTTAATTTTTATTCTAAATTCTCACAATTCTCATAACCCAAAATTAAGTATTTTAGAACTAACTTATAATTTTCTAACAAGTCAAATTATTCATTTACATCCTTTGGATTATTTAATTTAATAAAAAGAATTTTTCAAAAATTTCAAATATGAAATTATTATATTTCAAATTCTAAAAACCCCATATGAAGTTTAAATATCAAAACCAAACCATCAAAAAATCAATAGTACTTCAAATCTTTATAAATAAACAATCTAATCAAAATTCTAATGGTATTTCTGGTTTTTTTCACAAATAATGGATTTTTTTAGCTAAAATAATTATTTTAAAACCTCAAGTTATCCAATAAATAAATCTCAATAATATGTCAAACAATCCAAATAAATTATTTAACTTAATTTTGATTGGTATAAATATGATATGTCTCATGAATAACAAATTTTTCAACTAAAAATTAATTTTTAAATACTAAAACCAATAAATGGACAACTGATAGAAATGATTTACTATAATAGATTTACAATACTGTAGTTAATACTCGTTAAAATTCAATACTTGTTTAAAACTCTAAATCCAAAAATTTTCTCTAATTAACACAAAATTAATATCATCAGATAGACTTAACTGAGTAGAACAACTTTCATAAAAAAAATTTTGTAATTAAGAGTAGTTTTACTTACCAAAATATACTGTAACGATGGAGAAAGAAATGGAAGAGAGAGCGACGCTGCGATATCCGGGAGAGAGGGGGGAGGGAGAAGAAAAGCAAATGATGAGAGATGAGGATGAAAAGAAAATATTCGAGATAAACTGAAGTTAAAGACCCTATTTAAGGAAAGATGTAACAGTTTGGAATCTCATTTTTTCTCAATTTTTAAATATTTAAATCTTAAGAATAAAAATTAAAATGTTACAGGGATGGAATTATAACGAGTCAAATTTTAGGGATTGAGTCATAATCTAGTTAAAAGTTCAAAGACTAAAAAAATTGAGGTACTGAAAACCAGACTGGTAAGTGAACTGGTTAAGAGAGTAGTTTAAGAGTTAGTAGGTTAGACTGGAGTCAACTCAGGGTAATAATTAAAATAATTTAATTTAATTAAAATGTGTAAAAATATTTATATTTTAATTAAAAAATTTAATAATAAATAACAAAACTAATATACATATACACACATTTAATATTATAATAATTAATAAAGGAATCAGAGAGCTTGGACGCTTCTCTCCTCTGGAACCAGTTTCCTGCTAAGCACTGTGGTGAGCACTTAATACACGCTATTTCAATTAATAGCAGCCAGGCTCCGTTGTTTCATTCGTTCAATTGTAGTTTTTCAAAAACTGTGGTCCCTAACAAGATACGGAATCATGAATCATCATGACAAAAATAACTTTTTTTATTTTTATTAGGAAATTATGATTAGAAAAAAAATTATATATCGATCGAGAATGAAATCTCAAAGACGATGTAATTAAACAAATAAAATTCATATCTCAACGTTAACCTAATTAAAGAGTCTCTAACATGCTTAGCGTCAACTTTTGGAAGAAAAACCGAAAAGGAGTCTCTGACTTTCTGTGACTGAAGGTTGGGAGAAGGCATCAAATAAAAAAACTTTCAAATTAAAGGTGTCTGAACTGAAAACACTACAAAATTTTTTGAAAGTTTTAATTTTTTCAAAGCAAGGAAATTTCTCCATTACAGCAAAAAAATTTTAGAATTGGACGGTTAAGATTATCATGCAACCAATGGTCAAGATTTCTCCATTATTTAGAAAAAGGATGCATTTGGGGGTGCTTATCACCATGCTTAGCAGGAAACTGGGTCCCCTCCCCTCCTCTTCATATTACATATATTTATATATAATATAGGATGATAAATATGATTGACGGATGGGATTAATAGTTTAATACTTTAGTTATAATGGGCTTCCTGTTTCAAGAATGATTTCAGACCTTGAAAAGCAAAAATGTCGGTAAGTGGGAAATAAGTTTGCGTTGGAAAGCGTGAGACAAGATGTAATTGTGATGTGATACTGACAGACACCTGATGGTTTATATCTCTCCTTTATAGAGAGTTAAAAAAATCGTAACCATTCATTTGAAATGAATGGCTATGATATATTCACTTTTGATACAAAGAATGTCGATTCAAGGTCTCACATGACAGCGCCTATGATAGACGTCTAGTACTACACATCTGCTCTTAAAAGCGTTTCGTTAGAAATCAGTAATTTTAAAAATAATTTTATAATATACAAAATAAATATAGAAAAAAAAAATTATCTTAATTTATAAAAAAAATATTTTTTAAAAATACTGTTCTAATTTGTCAAACACCCTCTAGAAAAACAAAGAAAAATCCGATCCAACAATGGGGAATGTCTGACTGGGTTTTTTTTTCCTCTTAGTTCTTTTTCATCTTTCTCTACCTTCTTTTCCCTTCTTTCTTCAAGATCTGTTTCTTTATTTTTTCAATCTGTCCCTTTTAACCATGGCATCTATTGTACTACCTCCAGTCCTTAATATAAAACTCTGTTTGACTTTTTGTTTGGTCATAATTATAAGACTCTAATCCATTTTGTCTCTCATATTTATGTATTTTTTTTCCAAAATAGTCTTTCTAATAATGATAGTTCTAGCCAATACACTTAATTAGCAAGGATATTTTAGAAATGACAATATTTATTTATTACAAATAACTAACTTAACTTACTTCCTTAATCTCCTCAAATAAGTCAACTGGGTCTTATAATTAGGACTGGAGGTAGTATATTTTAGCATCTGGGAGCAACAGAAAAAAAAGAACCGTGTAGTTATGACTGAGCCACTCCGGTTTATACTGGGTGATCCCAAGTTAGTTGTTTCCCAGCTTAGAAGCTTGACCAAACTGGACAACTGATCGGATTTCTAGTTTCCTGTCCAACCCAGCCAATCTGGTCTGGGTTTTAAATACTATGAAAAAAATTAATTTTCTCTTTAATTTAAGAACAAAATTAAATTCTAGAATATTTCAACTAGACATTTTAAAATGAAAGAAATAAAAAAATTTGGCTGAGATGATGGCATGAAATCAAAATCGATCTACTGTTTATAAGTGCTTAGGTAGAAGTTACGACTTTTCGCATTTTATTTAATTAACCCCCCAAAATGTAAGGAGCATCAAATGATTCCCACAAAAAAAGAAAAAATCTTATAGAATGGGATAGAGAATATACTTAGTGAGCATTTAATTTTGGAATAATAAACATAAAAAGTCAAATGAATTGAGATCTTATATTTAAAATCAAATCAAATGACGCAACATATGTACTACTTCCTGTTGGCGGTAGCACCAAAATTCTCCAAGATCCAGTAGATCTTCCACCTCCTCTATAATGCTAGGCAAACCCTGTTGACAGCAGCACCTGCAGAGAACGGTAAATCCGAGTCGTGTCTTACAGACACTGTCCTTAAGAGCTATTCCGCAACTACCGGCAAAGCAAAAAGCGGCACTCCCCAGGATTGAACGGATTCTTCCTGTAAGAATAGGGTGAGCAGAACAGCGAAAGGTAAAAGAATTTAGTAAGACAGAACACCAGAGGAGGGAAGAGAGTTGCCCGAAAGGTCAAAGCTCAGTCCTTGTGAACTTCGGTTTCATACCCCATTTATAGGCCGCGGATCACAAGAGAGCATTGGGCACTTAAACACAATTAAGTTTCAGTTTCAATATCATTAACTCACTTAATGAGGATTTAGACTTATTAAAGACGTCAGTTACAAATATTGAAGAGGTATAATGGTGATTAAGGAGGTATTAATTAGACAGATATTTTTCATAAAAGGTGCCCAATACCGCGTTTGACTCATGCACAGGGGGTGAGGGGAAATTGCCGGATTTGTCTCCGGTGGCCTATTGTGCGTACGAGTCCACTCCTCCTCTTGGCCCATTTAGCAGCCCAAGACCTCTTATTACTTGGACCCCCACAATCCCAAGCAATGTGGGACTCTTCCTTTGACACACCCATACATAATATTTATAACAATCCCCCACATGTGTCAAAGGAAGTACCTTTAGTTGAGTTACACACATGAGTATAACCATTGTATCTGGTGGTCCTTTGGACTTAAAACCCGACCTAGACCAATAACACTTAGTACACAGAGATGTTGGTGGTCCTATGAACTTAAAACCAATACCTCTTAGGCGTATACTAGAGGCATTATTAGTCAGATTATACCCCCACATTTTCGCTGTTAACGGCGTTTTTGCGCGTTAAGACGGCCATGCGCGTGCCTGGTGCATAACGAATGCTTTAGAGATTTTGCCATGATCTCATAGGAGCGGCCCCACTCCACATTCGTAGAGGTGATTTCATTAAGTGTACCTGCAATGAGCGCACTATCCCGTAGGACTACGAAATCATTAAGAGCTTCCGCTCAGCCTCACCAAAATGCATTCTAGCACTTTTTCATGTCATAGGAAGGGACCAGTATTTTGTTTCAGTGCTAGCAGAACTGACAAACGACTTGTTCTTACCCATTGAACCTTCTTTATGGGATCACCAATCACAAGGGTTGGGTTGCCATCGTTGTCAATTTCAAGTGGCATTAGTCCCATTCCCCTCGACTGATTTGTTTCTTCTTAGGGTTATTAACGGATCCGCTAGGTCCACTTTGACCTCATAAAATTGATTGAGATACCTCTGCAATTTTTAAGCATGCTTATTCACATTGTATCTCAAGTGATTTCCACTTGCACTATTGTTCTCTCTACAATGGTTATTGCTATTTAGCAATCACAGCTCATCGACAAGTGTCGGTTTTACACCAAAACATCTGCTAAGAAATTTTCAACATCTTAGCCTCTAATCACCACTAAAAGTGAATGATCACTAGTGAATTTCTCTCATATAAACTGAAATTCAGTTAACATCCGTGTATCTTATATCACGGGAATCCACTGTACATGATACCAAAATTTATGGTACCCCTCAAGCATTTCATTTTTCTCATAGGACTTCATAATTAGATATATGCTTAACCTTACAAAAAGATTATATCACAGCGATTAATTATTTAATGCAAACAAATTCTCAAAATTTGTGCATACACAGATTGAGTTACACAACTACCTCAAACAAAATATTAGCATCACAAGGAATATTCACGTATTGGTTCTCAAAAACCAAGCTTTAGAAACATTTCTCTCAAAATCTCATTCCTTTATGATTTTAACACTTAATCCACATTCAATATTCACAATAGTTGTGCATACTCATACATATTTATATCAAGATAAGTTATTTATCCTCAAATAATGATATTATGAAAATTAAAACACATTTATTTCTACACTAGATAAATGAGTAAATTTTCATACCCACATAATGTTTGTTTTAAGCAACACAGAAAAATTTGATAATTCACAAAATTTTGCTCTCAATAGCAAATAAAAAAACCTCCACTTTTTTTTTTATTTTAAAAATCACAACACACATATTGAGATTTGCAAAATGAGACTAACATAAATTAAAACATATTTTTCTCCACCAATATTATTTCTGTAAGGTACCCCACATTTTAGGCACCCCACACTTTCAAATATTTCATTTTTATGGGAAAATCATTTCATACCTTATCAATAATAATTCTACTTAAATTAGAAATTTTCTCACAATATTTTATTACTGCACACATATAGCAAACCATATATCTAAATACTAAATTATTTGAAAACTCCAAATGCCAACGCCAATACAAGTGTTTTTTTTTTTTCTCCCCGACATAAAAGCAGCATCACACATTATAGGTATATAGTTACTCTAAATGATCAGTTATAGTACTTTGAAGAAATTACTGTTGGCATACTAAAAGTAATCATTTAAATCACCCCAATGAAATAATAATCGGAGGTTATCAATTATTGAGACCAGATTAATCATATATATTGAACAACCCAACG
Organism: Neltuma alba; assembly: GCF_004799145.2. NCBI lineage: Eukaryota > Viridiplantae > Streptophyta > Magnoliopsida > Fabales > Fabaceae > Neltuma > Neltuma alba. The sequence goes on along the minus strand of NW_021637684.1, from coordinate 51,746 downwards.
AAGCTTTCAATGTGGAGGAATAAAACCCACCAACGTTAACCATTTTTAGAACACATGAAACCCAATGATGCACGTGGAATCAATGCAAAGAGAACTAACGTATGAAACCAACAGCATATTTGCTGGAATAAACTAGAAGGTTACCAATCATTAAACCAAATTAATATACTCATTAAACGATAAGTCCTCCAACGGATAGGAAGTAAATTATTTTACTGACACAAGTAAAGTAATAACACCTATTGAAACCAATTTATATACTCATCAATTAAATGCAATAAAACCTTTAAGACTGCAAGTCTCCAACGGATGCAAGAGGTTAAATTCACCAACAGTAACATTCACCCAATAACTCAACGTTAAATTTCATCCTTGATATTCGTAAAACTTGAATGCTTATTACGTAACCACTCCAAAAATTATTTACTTTAAAATACGAAATAAAGATTCTATTAACATCTTCATAACAGAAATATATAAAACATTCACACAAAAAGTAACTCTTCCGACTGACATATACTAGTCAGATTTCCAGATCACATGCAAATTTTAATTTGCATATTGACAAACCCTCAAGCTTTAATTTGAATGTCAAATAAGCAATTTCACACAACTGACATGTAAATGACTTTAAACACAGTGAATTCTCGTTAATTCACGTGCTAGATATCAACGCCAATGCTAATTTTCACAAGCCATATAATTCTTTTGATTAATAAACACATCAATATTTGTACTCTCAATTTGCAATAATTTCTTTTCAACTTTGATTAACACTTTGCTAGCACACCAATGTGTATTAAATTAGAAGAACATGTACCTGCGACAGTGGATGAAGCTGAGAGTATTGCAACCATCTCGTGGGAAGCACGCTCAACAGCACATCTACACAATAATGGCATTCATGCCTCCAGACTTTTCATCCAAATATAGTATCCACAAGGTCCAGTGAGTCTGATTAAAGAGGCAAATTTGGCACTCGGTTTCTCAACCGTCATGGCCAGCTGAATCATATAACACACCTCAAAACCCATCTTTTCAAGAATATCATTAGACTCACTATCTCAACTCTGCTTTCATCGGGTTCACATTTACCGCCAATTCAGATCACCATATTAGGGGGTCGTGCCCGGGTATGTGAGTTAAAACTCAACACTCAATTCATCCCTAGCCTCTACAATTACCAGAGGTTCATCCCTTGTCATCTCAATTCTTCATTAGAGAAGAAGAGTAGCAGCTTATTTCAGCCAATTTCTCTGTTATGCAGTCTCAAAAATGTCCTGAAAGAAGGCACAAATAATGTGAGACCAACTCAATATTCCTCTTGTTCAAGAGAAAATAGAAACAGGAGTACTAAAATAGGACAAAGATCAGACGCCTCCCTCTTCAGTAACTTTGCCGCCAATGAATGCGAAAACGATTGATGCAACTAGCTCTTAAGATTGTTGGCGGTAGCACCAAAATTCTCCAAGATCCAGTAGATCTTCCACCTCCTCTATAATACTAGGCAAACCCTGTTGACAGCAGCACCTGCAGAGAACGGTAAATCCGAGTCGTGTCTTACAGACACTGTCCTTAAGAGCTATTCCGCAACTACCGGCAAAGCAAGAAGCGGCACTCCCCAGGATTAAACAGATTCTTCCTGTAAGAACAGGGTGAGCAGAATAGCGAAAGGTAAAAGAACTCAGTAAGGCAGAACACCAGAAGAGGGAAGAGAGTTGCCCGAAAGCTCAAAGCTCAGTCCTTGTGAACTTCGGTTTCATGCCCCATTTATAGGCCGCGGATCACAAGAGAGCATTGGGCACTTAAACACAATTAAGTTTCAGTTTCAATATCATTAACTCACTTAATGAGGATTTAGACTTATTAAAGACGTCAGTTACAAATATTGAAGAGGTATAATGGTGATTAAGGAGGTATTAATTAGACAGATATTTTTCATAAAAGGTGCCCAATACCGCGTTTGACTCATGCACAGGGGGTGAGGGGAAATTGCCGGATTTGTCTCCGATGGCCTATTGTGCGTACGAGTCCACTCCTCCTCTTGGCCCATTTAGCAGCCCAAGACCTCTTATTACTTGGACCCCCACAATCCCAAGCAATGTGGGACTCTTCCTTTGACACACCCATACATAATATTTACAACACTTCCAATCATTAATATAAAATCTATTGTAATTCAATTTGAACTGTAATATAGGTCTTATATTAAAAATTAGAAATAGTATCGTTAATTAGCTATCATCCTGAAAATTATACTAGCTAAGTAAGATGCATTCCTCTTGAATGAATGATGTTATTAATATTCATGACCTTGGCCATGTATCTATATCTTAAAATTGGTATTTGGCAACATTCATGTACATTATTATATCCATTCGCATGGTTATCTATATTCGTTGAATTGGTATTTTGCAACATTACGTTCATGTACATTATATTCAAGCGAAGGATAATTATTAATTAATGTCGAGGGGTAATAAATGAAAAGTCATTGCATCAAATGTTACAAAACACGCCTTTTATAATTCTGAGCGTGCATAAAGGGATCGAGTAGTCTGAACTCTGAATATTCCAATCAAGCCCTCTTTGGCTAATAGTCCCTCCTTCTTTTTTTTTGAATAAAGCACTTTTAATTACTTTCCTAAAATTATGAAAATAAGTTATAAATATTTTTTATCATTTTGTAAAGAGTCTTGCATTAAAGACCAAATGAGTATGATTTTATTTTAAAAACAAAGGACAGGAGGGACTCATCTTTTAGTTTTATAGTTAAAATATGGGGGGGGGGGGAATAGACCGAACAGGCCAGTTTAACCGAAAAATCAGTGAATCGATCAATGGTCGAATTTGGTTTAGTTGTTGAATCGGTGTCAAACTGGTCAGGTCAGAATGAACCAAAGATAAACCAGTTTGAATGATTATGTTGCTGTTGGTCCTTTTTTTCTCATTTAGTCCTTAATATCTCAGTCATTATAGATTTGAATGAATTTTAATGATGATTTTGTTTTCAATGATTATTAATTTTAGTTATTGATGAATTATAAAGATCGAAATTCTTAATATTGTTGTACTTTGTTATTGTTACAATCAAATTATTATTATATTTTCTTGTATTTTGTTATTAATGATTATTAATGTTGTTATATTTTGTTATTTTCAATCAAATTATATTATTTTAATATAATCAATTTGACCATAAGTTGACCCCAGTCTGACCAATTGACCCTTAAACCATTACCTCAACCAGCTTCGTGTCCAATCAGTTTTTTTGTTCCTTAACTATACAATTTCTCATATATTGATGCACACACTCCCACACATCGGCTGCTCATGGGACCGGATAAGAGCGTCTTGGTGAACAAAGACAAGACGGGATTTCCATCATATGTCTCATCTTGAGGCCGTCTCGGTCCTAATGTTCATTTTAATGTTCTTTTTACAAACCAATAAAATTTGGGCTTGAATCTTTTTTTAATTGTAATATTTGGTTTTCATTAGACTTCTGAAGATAAAAACACTAAAAAAATATTATGTAAAAAGCTAATTGTATAATATAAAAAAAGAGTAAAAAACAATACTGTAAAAAAAAGAATTACCATAAAAGAAACACTATATAATAGTTTTATAAATTATTTTATTGAAGAAGAAGATTTTATTGAGATAATACTACCTTCAATCCTAAATATAAGAGCTAGTTGACTAATTTGAGTAGATTAAAAAAATAACTTAAGTTAGTTATTTGTAATAAATAAGTGTTGTCTTTTCTAAAATATCATTGTTAATCAAATGTATTAGTTAGAACTATCATTATTAGAAAGGCTATCTTAAAAAATAAATATGAGAGACGAAATAAATTGAAGTTTTATGTAACATCTTAATTTTTATTCCAAGGATTTAAATATTTAAAAATTAAAAAAATGGGGTTTCAAATTGCTATTTTCTCAGTTTTAAATAGGGTTTTTAATTTCAGTTTACCTTGAACGTTTTCTTTCTATGGCCGCCCCCTCGTCAATTTTCTTTTCCCCTCTCTCTTCATGTCTGTGGGAGCATCGCTCTCTCTCCTGTTTTTTTTTTCACCGTTACAGATCATATTAGTAAGTAAAACTATTTCTAATTACAAAACTTTCAACATGAAAGTTGTTCTACTCAGTTAGATCTACCTAATGATAGTAATTTTGTATTGCTTACAGAAATTTTTAATATAAAGTTTGGAGCAAGTATTTAGTTTTGATGAGTGTTAACTGTAATATTATAGATTTATTATAGTATATCATTTCTATCGATTTAGATTTGTCTATTTGTTAATTTTAATATTTAAAAATTAATTTTTAGTTAAAAGATATGTCATTTATGAGATATATCATGTTTAAAATTAATAAATGGATAAATTTAAATCGATAAAAATAATCTACCATAATAGATCTACAATACTGTAGTTAACACTCATCAAAACTAAATATTTGCTCTAAATCATATACCAAAAATTTTCTTTAAGCAACACAAAATTATTATTATTAGGTAGATCTAACTGAGTATAACAACTTTCATAAAAAAAATTTTGTAATTAGAAATAGTTTTCCTTACCAAAATGATTTGTAACAGTGGAGAAAGAAATATGAGAGAGAACAACGCTGTGACGGACATGGAGAGAGGGGGGAAAAGAAAATGACGAGGGGGCGGTAGTAAAAAAAAAAACATTTGGGGTAAAATAAGGTTAACGAACCTCTTTAAAACGGAAGAAATAACAGTTGGGAACCCTTTTTTTTAGTTTTTAAATATTTAAATCCTTAGAATAAAAATTAAGATGTTACATCTTATATTGAGGAGTAAAATAAATGTCAAATAAGGTATTATATTAAAAACTGGAGGTAGTATTACAACTTAATAGCTGAAGTTCACTATAAAAAAAATAATTACTCTTAAAAAAAGAATTGAATAACCTAATAAAAATTATTAATAAGTAATTTTAAAAAAATCCTGGACAGGACTATCCCATCATGCGTCCTGTTCTAGTCATTATTTTGTTTTGTTCCAAGAATTTTTTGTCCTATCCAAGAATCGGGATGAGATAAGTTGAACACTACTACCCATATGTATGCTATGAACTATTAATTTCAAAATACCCAAATCCAAGTGACACATAGTAGTACATTAGAAAGGCGGTATTGTCTTATTTCATTAATTTTTCTTTTGAATTTGTATTCTACAAAATAAAAAGAAAAAATCCTAAAAAAAGATTGTTGAATTTTAAAATTTCAAATCAATATTAGTTACTATACTCGTAAAGAGAATAACTACACATGAAAAGCAAATGGCAACACATTTTTATAATAATTCTTAATTTAGAATTTTGAAATTCAACAATCATTTTTTTGAGATTTTTCCAAATAAAAACTAGTAGAGATATTTTGAAGTTAGGAAGAGATTTTGGGGGGGGGACCAAGTGCATAAAAATAATGGAATTAAGGAGCTTGACTCTGTTGTTTTCTTTCGTTACAATACCAAATTCCTAATTATAATTATATGAAGGAAGATCCTAACTATCAAACTTCAAGATCAAATAATAAAATGATTTTCTTTATAATATTCATATTATTACAAAACACATTGCTCGTTTCAATCATTTCCCACCGTATGAACAAAAGTAAAAGTCACATAGAGAAAGACAGAAGACATATATTTTAGAACTTTAAGATTAGTGATGATTAATGGACTCTTCATTTGATCCGACGGCAGAGAGTGATTCCATCACCAACAGGAAGCATGCAAATCTCGATCCTAGGGTCGACAGCGAGAGCCTTGTTGAGCTCCAGCACAAACTCTCTATAATACATAACGTACTTCCTTAAGGGCGCATCAGGTGGCGCCACGACAGAGCCGTTCCATAAGGTGTTGTCGTAGCCGATCACACCCCCGACCTTCACAAGTTGTATGAGCCTCTCGTGATAATTGAGGTAATTGTCCTTGTCGGCATCCACGAATATGAAATCGAAGCTGCCATGATTCTTCTCCTGCATTTCATTTTCCGGTTTTAGCCTCTCTTTGTTTTTTCCTTTTTTTTTTTTTTCAATTTCATTTTATTTATTTGGATTGAAATTTTGGAGAGGAAGAATGGAAGATGCTTACGTCTTTGACGAGCTCGTCGAGAACAGGAAGTGCTGGGCCTTCTCTAAAGTCCACTTTGTGGGCCACACCAGCCTTTTCCAATGTGGGCCGACCCAATTCGTAGTTTTCCCTGTTAATGTCCATCGCCAGTATCTGCACCGCGCACACAACCACATTTTTAAATATCTTGAAATGCACAATTATTTTTAGAATAAATTTTATAAAATTAGGTCAGTATTGTTGGGGGGGGGAACAAAAAGTAAATGGGGAAAATTGGTTGAAGGTAAATGTGAAAAATATATATATTATTCTTTTAATAATACCCTGTTAATGACCTAATATAATGTTTTTCTTTCCGATACAATAGCAAATAAAAGAGGAATACCATAATCTTTTCAAATATACTGTTTATGAGATATAATTGTGTTGCCTAATAAAAATTATTCACATTAATTATAAAGGTGGTCACCTTTCTATTCCTATTAAATTAATGATCAATAAAGCGGAATAAAGTGAGATGAGATGGTGGATGGTGGATGGTGGATACCTTGCCGTCGTCCGGGAGAGCCAGGGCGGTGGCGAGCAGGGAGTAGCCGGTGTATACCCCAATCTCCATGGTGTTCTTGGCGTTGATCAATTTCAGCAACATGTTCAAGAATTGCCCTTCGTCTGCTGATGTTGTCATTATGTTCCTGTTTTCCATTTCACTATTTCATCAACCAGCACAAACATACGTTTCTTGTAATTAATATAAAAACTATTTAACTAATTTGATTAGATTAAAAAAATATCAGGTAAGTTAGTTAATTATAAAAATATGATATATTTTTCTTAAAACATCATAATCATCTTTCTTAATATCATCCCTATCTCTTTTACTTGATTATGATTAAGAAAGTATCCATAGAGGTAATTTAAAAAAAAGATAAATATAAGAAATAGATTTTATATCTTACTTGATTATGGTTAAGAAAGTATCCATAGAGGTAATTTAAAAAAAAATTGATAAATATAAGAAATAGATTTTATATTTAAGATCAAAATTAACTCAAGATGTACTATATAATAACGACCGGAGGAGTGTATACACACACATATGAAGATCAATCATGGGTTGTTTCAACTTTCAACTGAGTAAGCCAGCCTTAATTACCAGGGGTGCTTTGCTGTAATCTCTCTCAGCTCCTTCATGGATTCTGGTTCTCTTGGGTACACACTCGTTTCCAGAATATACTGAAACATCATAATCCAATCCTTCAATATCCTTATAAGAACAGAACAAGGTTTATGTTCTGAGATTTGGTTGCAGAAGCAGAAAGTACCTGGTACAGAGCATCGCTCTGCAGGAGGCTCTTGTGCCCAACCTCTTGGTGCCTTCCAGCTTCACCTTGCTGCTTCTCTTGTCCGTTGGAAGCCATTGATAATGATCAAATCTCTACCTTTTTTTCCCTTATGAACTGTTCGATGAATTATGCTCTGCGTCGTCTAACGGCTGAAGCAGAGCTTGGAGATGAAGATGAATGAAGATGGCAGTATAAATAAAACTGCGGAAGTCCGGGTTGAACCGGTGAGGCGAATGCAAAATCGCAAATGTTTGTTTGAACCGGTTGCCAGCCGGTCGGGGGTAGGTGAAGTCCTCAGGATGCGTGAACCTGGGCCGACGCTCCCCTCAATGTTAGCCTGCACTTAGTCTACTTTTTGTTAGAAATGTTTTTTTAATCATTTCATAAAAGTGTTCTTAACGCACTTTTGAATAAAATAATTTACAAAAGCCAGAGATTTGATTTTTTTTAAAATTTTTTTGCTAATGATTAGAGTGTTGATTTAATTCACATTATTTTTATTTTTTAAAATGTTATTACACCATTTAACATGTAATAAAATTTATATGTATAAGCTGCCGTAAGGTCTCCAATTATTGGTTGTTCCTTCCTTCTGTTTGCGGTCCAAAAAAGCATGCTACGTTTTTTTTAAGAGAAAATTGCAAATAAAAGCCTCACAATATATAAAATTATAATTTAGGATTCTTAATTTAGAAAATAACAAATAAGGATTTGGTCTCACTTTTGTAACTATGAAATCGTGGTGAAATGTTTAAAATGCTCCTTAGCCAAATGATAAGTTGACTATGGAAAATGACAAGTTCACTTCAGCGAATGATAATTTTATTAGATCAAATCACAACTTGACGAAAGTATACCAAATAACGAGTTAACTATGAGAAATGATAAATTCATTTTAGTGAACGACAATTTCAGTAGACCAAATCATAATTTGACTTAGAAACATTTCAGACATTTTACCCATATTTCATATTTGTCAAAGTAAAACCTGGTTCTTATTTGCTATTTTTTAAATTCAAAGTCCCAAATCATAATTTTATATATTGAGGGTCTTTATTTACAATTTCTTCTTTTTTTTAATTCTTTTCCTTTTTATTTTTGAAGTCAAGCGGTAGGGGAAGCTGCAGGCAACATGCGTGTACAATTTTTTGGCCAGAAAAATAAAAAGAAAGTGCATTGGTCGGGTGGGTCCCAAACCGTGTGGTTCCTGGTCAGAATAAGGATTGAAGTTGGTTGGGGTTGGTGAGATTCAAAACAAAGTGAAGTAATTTAATTAATTATATCTAACTAATATATATTCATGACTTAGTATAAAAAATTTGTGGACCTGTTAAAAAAATGGGTAAATCCATATGTATTTTCTTTTTTAAAAAAATATAATACTCATGAAGGAGTGAAGGAAAGGAAAGAAGGTTGGTGGGCATTATTATTAAGGTGGGGAGGAATATTATTACATTGGAAGTGTTGGCTATGTTGAAAAATCGATGATCCTTCGTTGTTCATGGATTAATGTGATTGTGATGCTGCCTCCAATAGTTTAAGCGGAACTGAAATGCGTCCTTGACTTCAGTAATAAGGTTCCTATCACTCATTTTACATAAACAAGAGGAAGAAGTTCCAATGAGATGGGGTATAAAATTCATTTTACTTTTTTTGAAAAGAAAATATATAACATCTATCATATTTTATTATTTGTGAAACTTTTGTTTGTAATGTCTTATCTTAAGAGTCTTCAAATGATTTATGATTTAAAATTAATAAGTTTGTTAGTGCATCTTATTAAAATTTTATATAAACAGAAGATTTGAGAGAAAACAAATATTATGTCCACTACTTAACATGGAAGTTAGATGTTAATTTAAAACTATTAAGAAAACTGGTTAAATTCGTTAGTTATAACAAATACATATTAGTTTCATAAACTACCATATTTATATATATTTAATCATGTACATAAAATTATCTATTAAAAGAACTCATTGTAATTAATAAGAATATTTTGAAGAAAGTATTATAACTTTTACTGTATCAATCATTTTAAATAATACATTAATTAAGAATGAGTGCTTTTAAGAAACAATAAGGAAAAATTAAAGCTAGAAAGAAAATGATACTCCTTCAATCCTTCATATGAGATTTAATGAACTAATTTGAGTAGATTAAATGGTAGTTAAATTAATTAATATGATATGTTTTTTCTAAAAAACCATAAGCTTATTCTTTAATTTTATCTCTCCTACTTGATTATTGTTGAAGAAATATTAATAGGATTAATTAAAAAAACCAATAAACTTATGAAAAATCTTATATATAAAATCAAGATTAACTCTCTAATTGACCCCTATATTAAAAACCAGAAAAGTATATTAGCAAGTAGCAACAGAAATATGATATTGTGGGTGTGTCAGGGTAAAGTGTTTTTTTTTTTTTTTTTTTTTGGCCAAAAGGGTAAGTGTTGAATACATGCTTTTTTTAATCTAAATATGAATATTCTTCTACTTTTTATTCTCACACTCAGCTCAGTCATTTTCGTCTTCTTTCTCCTTGCTTTCAGTTTCGTGCTAAAGGACTTTCTCGTCATGGCCTCATGCAAAATATCGTTTTTAAGAATGATTAATGACTTGCGACGAAATTAAGAACTTTCTCGGCATTTCACCTTTCCCTGCCGTTTTTTTTATAAAATTATTTTCCTCCCTTTCTTCTACATTTGAATTTGATACAAACTGTGTACTGAAGTTATTTGCATTTTGGAAATTACGGTTAATTTTTCTAACAATTGAAGTTAATTTTTAATGATTTTGTAGTTTTTATTAATTTATTTGGTACTGTTCACATATTTCATAGGATTTTCGTTGGGTTTTGGTGCGTTTGTGTGTAGCAGGACTCATCTGCCAGAGAAGGCGTTTTGTTTTTTTAGTCAACGAGATATGTTAATTAAAGGACAAAAATGGAAACTTCATTTTATTTGTTGCCAAATTTTTGATTAAAAATATACTCCTCCGATCCTTAATATAAGACCCATTTAACTAATTTGATTAGATTAAGGAAGTTAGGTAAGTTAGTTACTTATAAGAAATGTGACATATTTTTCCTAAAACCATGATCATCTTTCTTATATACCTATCTTCCTCTTCTACTTGATTATGGTTGAGGGAGTATAGGGTAATTTAGAGAAAATTGATAAATATGAAAATAGGTCTTATATTTAGGACAAAAACCAACTCAATAATTAGGTCCTATATTAAGGACCGGAGGAGTACCATATTCGGTCAAAAAAATACTTCTAGTTTTAAATATAAGATCCTTATATTAATATGTATAAGGGTCTTATATTAAGACCGAAAGAGTAATACTAAAGTATATTAAGTGAATTTTCAAGTTGTGTAGGTGTTATTAGCCCTTTCATAAGTTCTCCTTCATATTTCATATGCCACAATGTAATTTAACAGACCGATAACAAATTGCTAAAAAATCAGTCAAAAGTTTTTCTGGATTAAAACATATTATCTCGAGTTCTTAATTATATAAGATTTATTTGATTATTTGGATTGATTAAAAAATTAAATTAATTACTTAATTAATATATATTATACTTGATCTATTTGAAATACTTATATATTTTATGTATCATTATATTACATATTAGTTTATGGGTGGAGGAAATTAATTTTAAAAAAAAAATATAAATATTTAATTAAATGTGGCCGAGTCATTTAAAAAAAGGACAAGCAAAATAAACATTTCAAAAATAAAAATCGGGAGTCGGTGAAGAATAATGAAATGAGGCGGTTGGAGCCAAAGATAAATGGATACGCGGCGTTTGGGTATTTAATTGAAAGTGATAATGTTGCTATGGCTAATTGCATAAACAAATAATAATTGAATAACTAAATAAAATAGACAATTTTATTTTATTTTTCTTTTAGGTCGTTGAATCTTCTCAATCGAAAGATTCTCTATACGAATAATACACATTTTAATTGACCAAGTCTAAGGCCAAAAAAAAAATTGACCAAGTCTAATTCTATTATATGTGAGTTTTTAGAAAAACAAATCTGTTTTGAATTTTTTTTTTCTGGTTTAAGATTTGATCTTGCGTCTTTTATTCTTTGTAGGTCTTCCTTGAAATGATCCTGTGATGGTATTATTGGTCTGTCTGGTTAATAACATTCCCCCTTTTTTTTTTTCTTTTTTTGTGAAAATGAAAAAGGTCAAAAAGAAATTAAAAGGAAAAGTAAAATTAAGAAAATTAGGAAAAGCCAAGGATATAAAGTGAAGGAGCCAGCCAATCAGAATGGTTCTCTTTCCTCGATTTGCCCGCTCCTTCACTGTGTCATATATATTACTACTTTGTGATCTCCGCCTCATCAAAACCAATGGACAGAAGGGCATTTTTTGCTTTAATATTATATAAAGTTTTATTTTATCTTTTAAAAAAATCTTTTCCGTTATTTAATTCTAATACTCCTCCTGTCCTTAATATAGGACCCAATTGTTGAGTTGGTTTTAGTCCTAAATATAAGACCCATTTATCATATTTATCAATTTTTTCTAAATTACCACCTATGAATACTCCATCAACTATAATCAAGTAGAAGATGAAGATGGGGTATTAAGAAAAATGATTATGGTATTTTAAAAAAACGTGTCACATTTCTTAAATTAACTAGCTTACCTAACTTTCTTAATCTAATCAAATTAGTTAAATGGGTCTTATATTAAGGACCAGAGGAGTACCTTTGATAAAGAATTGACGACGTCAAAATTTTAAATATCAATAAAAAATAAAGTTTGATTTTTAAATGAGCAATAACTGCTAAAAAAAAATTATTATTCAAAACTAAGGATTATAAGATCGAAGACTGAAAGTAAATTTTTTAAAACTAATGAATCAAAACAAAATCTTGTATAAAGTTAAAAGTACATTCTTGCCAAATCAATTTAACCCACTACCATATCGTACTCTTTCTGCCTTAAAATAATTGCTACTAATTAGTAATTTATAATGCTTTGGCAAGTATATTTATATAATATCCTTATAATTCTGTGTCATGTTTTAAGTCCCTAAGTTTGGCTTAATGATTGAAAACGTAAAGCAAATAGCATACCGTGAATATTCTTTTTTTTTTTTTTAAACTACGAACTATATACATTTAGTGTTCAAAAGACACATTGCAATTGATATTATATTATTAATTAATAATTAATTACATGTCACGCAGTAACAACGAATCAAATATATAAGTGTGGCCATGCAAGTAATGTATTATTCTCGGGCAGAAAAAATATAGATCGACTAAATTTCATAAACAAGCTAATCCATTTAATAATGACTTATGAGTTATGAGTTGTTCGGGTCAATAAAAAGTTATGAATTAGTAGTCGGAGTCTTGAAATCGCACTAATAATTAAAAATCGAAAATTTAAGTGCCTCCTATTTTTTATTTAAAAAAAAAAAACCCACTCGGCAGTATTGACTATTGCACCTCAACCACTTAGAATCATAAACTCCTTGCGCTCTTTGGATATAATACCTTTGTTCGTTGATATAGGAGCTAGTTAATTAATTTAAATAGATTAATAAAGTTTGTTAAGTTAGTTATTCGTAATAAATAAATATTATCTTTTTTAGAATACCTTTAATAATCAAGTGTATTAGTTAGAATTATAATTTGATGAAACTTTTAACATATGCAATTACTACAAGGATCATTTTGAAAAAAAATAAATAAAAATGATAGATAAAGTGAATTGAAATTTTATATTTAAAATCAAATTAAATATCAAATTAGTTCTTGTATTAAGTAACCAATTTAGTAATTATGAATGATATGTCAAGTAATTTGTCCATGAACTAAATTTATAACAATCCCTCTTCTCTCTCTTTCTCTCACACGCAAATAAGAAAATAACGTGAATGTGACTTTGTATAACATTGTCTTTTAAAAAGAAGGAAAGTAATTTGTTTTGTTTTGGTGACACTATAATCCTTAGGACTGGACGGCCACAACGACTCCTGCAGCTGCGAAGAGATATTGAAGCATTTAAGCATAATCACTGGTTGACAATTTTTTTTGATACGAAAAAGTTTAGGTGAGTTGGGTCATGAAGACTCATCAATACTAGAGCATGCTTCCAAGCTTAAAGAACGCTTACAGAGGTACTTAGAGATCACTCACCAACAAGGTTCTCACATCGGCAGACGGATTCGAACTCACACTCCTATGAGTTATGAGCCGACACCTTACTCACTAGTCAACAATTTTAGTTGTTCATTTGATGCATTTTTGCTCCTGAGGAACCAAACACGCCACACATCATATATTCCTTCTTCACTGCTGCAGATAAAAGCCTTAATTTCTTGTCCTTGTGATTCTTGTCCCTTGTGATTCGTACAACCCCCCCCCCCCATTCAATTAATAAACCTTTGGTAGTTGCACCCTCAGTTGGAATATGAGGATCTTACCAAACAACATTAATAATTGCTTTTTGTAAAATCAATTATGGCTCTAGCTAGTACCATCATACTCAACCAAGTTTCCCTACTCCTCACGGCAGCAAAACTACAGAAGCATCAAGATTCTGTGCCATCCCTTCCCCAGCAAGGATGTTCATCCTTTGTAATTAATTAACACCACATGATTTTGGAACATCAAATATAATAACGACACGCAATTTTGACGGTGAATGGGGCAAATATTCTTAGCTCATCATCATCAGCATCTAACTGCAGTTTGGAACTTCAACTATAATCGCCCACATACACATTGAGCTCACTTGTTCTCAGTTTCAATACAGAACACACAGCCATGATGATGCAGAAAAACTGATATATCAATTCAGCCAACATGGGGAAGACTGAACTCAACATGTCGATCAGCAAACGGCTAGTATTGAATTTTGGCCAAAAAAAAATTTATAAAAATCAGCTACTATTGCAGACTATTTTGAATTTTTGATCACAAGAAGCTGTGGCAAAATGGCAATTCTAATCAGTCTTTCAAGTGAAAATGAGCATCGTCATTTAATGCCACACAGTCCAATTAACTTGCGCACAAGTTTTTGAGCTTGAATGTAAAAAGAAACTAAAGCCCCAGTCTTCGGTGAGTTACAAGAACCTAGAGCCATAGACAAGAAGCATCCTTTGTTCAGAGGCACTGCACTGTTTTACTGTTGTTTAGAAATGCAGATGATAAGACCAACATGAAACGAAAATTAAACTAATGAAACCTTCAAATATCTTGTCTGAATCATTTTGCTCTGTCCATGGTCTTGTTCCCAGATATACACATTGTTTCATTAAGGTATCCTATGAAGGTAACGTTTCTAAAGAAAACTATAGCTCCAAAAATTGTAGTTATAGTATCATATACTGAATAGAAGCATTGAAGAACAGCATTTGTCCTGTTACATTCCCCATGTACTAAAAACAAAAATAGGGGTAGGTGGGGTTCATCAAAAGAATGCCATCATAAAACAATCCATGGGTTCACAGCTAGCTCAATGATTTTTTAATGTTGCTTTCCGGGAGCCATAATAAAACTAAATAGTTTCATCAGCGTTGATGCTAAAGCCAAAAAAAAGAAAAAAGAAAAAAGGAAAATAGAGGTTCATCAAAGTATCAATGTCTACTTATCACCCAGACGCAGAGATTATGTAGATGAGAAGCTAAAAAGGAGAACGATTTGTGATTAACAGGAAAAGTCAACCTTATTCATGCTCAGAAGATAGTATTTACATTTGCGAGTGCACTCTAACAACAATGTAATCTGCAAAACTGAAATCAACTCATGAATGACAACCTTCTACCCGTCATTAATTCCAACCAAAAGTACATGAAAACTGGGAGAAAAATAGTAGAAAGAATCTCTTGATTCTACTTTCTGTGATAATTTTGAAAATTTATTTTAAAAAAGAACGTAAAATGAAGAAATGAATTCAATCACATGTCCCCATTTACCAATCCTTTTTTTGTTGTCTCCTGATGAAATCATCAAAGGTCCATTATGTACTTGAACCATTGCTTTTCTTGGCTCTTGTAGCCAATGCACTTCTTACAATCCAAGCATTCATAGTATTTGAATTTTCCTCCGATCTAGAATCTTTAATACTCAGATTCTGAAATTGGTAGTCTTGCCCACCGGAAAGTGCAGAAAAATCCTCCCTCATTAACAAGCTATTATGCAGTATAGAACAAGCACCAATATAAGCCACTGCCATCTTCAGTTCTTCTTTTATAGGTCGGCTCAGAATGCCCCAGTTCTTCAAACTATCAATAGTTCTAAGAGCCGAAATGCGCATAAGCTTATGAGCAGAATTGAAATTCTCTTCATATGAACCAGGTAGAGATTCAGCAAAAGGAATCATCAACCATGGGAGAAAAGGAAAACTGGAATCTCCTATCAAATACTGATTTATAGCCACTCCGTCTATGTCAATGGCTGGCGAGTTCAAAAGCTTCCCTTCTTCAATATCTCTGTAAAAAGTGGACGACCTGATGATTCTTGAATTGCTCTTATGGCCACGAAACCCAGCGATAATGCTCAGAATCCGACTCGAGGAATCGACCACTATCTGTGCCGCTATTTTATCTTCACACGATGTTTCAGAACTGACTACGTTAAACCTTGCACAGTCGATCACGCCACAGCAATTGGGCAACCCAGAGATGTCTTCAAAACCTCGAGATACAGTTTCAATCTCGTGCGAGTTCGGAAACGCAATCCAGAATCGGAAATTGGTACACAAAACCCTGCACAACTGCTTCACGCAAAACCTCGCTACCGACACGGAAACCCCGAATCGGCTCGAAATTTCAGCGTAATCGGAACCGTTTGCGAGCCGAAACAAGCCGATTCCAAGCCGAACACCGGATGAGAGATTCAGAGGGAACAACTCTACGGGGTCGCGACACTCCAGCAATGGGTCCAGCAAACCAGAGAGCCATTCAAAGGTAGACGCCGTCATTCTGAAACAGCTCCTGAACGAGTCAGGGCTCCGAACCACGTCCCCAATTCCAATCCCACCCGGCGGGTGCTCATCAATCGGGTCAGATTCTGGGTCGACCCGCTTGCGTTTCCTGTTCTTGGAGAAGGAGAGAGAAGCGGCGATCTCTTGGGACAAAATAAAGTATTGGACGAGAGGGAAGGCATTGAAGGGGGGATTGGAATCGGAGGAAGAAGAAGGAGCAGAAGAAAAGGAAGGAAAAAGGAGGAGGATGAGAAGGAGAAGCTGAGAGATGAGAGAAGAAAGTAAAGCTGCCAATTTGCGGGATTCCATGGCGGCTTTTTGTCGGGGAGTGTGGGATTTTCTTTGGTTTAGGATTTTCGGAAATCGAGGAATGGGGATAATGGTGAATCAGTAAAGAGCGAAATACAGGGACACATCTGGCGTTTTGATTAGTCCTATGTATTCATTCGTTTTGATGAAACTTCCATTTTTGGATGGAAGTCAGTGAGTTGCAGGCTTTGGAAGATTCTATTCGCACGTGTGATTTCTTTCTTAATGAGACGTAACCCTCGTTACCATTTGCATTCCCCCCTTTACAACCCCAACAAAACTTACCCAGATATTTTTATGTTTTCCTGTTATGTTTAGTCAAATTTATGACTTCAGTAACTTACCGTAAAATTTAATATAATTATTCATGTTTAATATTTTTATTACATGATTATTAGGAAAATTCATCCATCTATAAAGGTCTATTTGATTTCAATGAAGGGAGGAAATTGGTTACCAGCTTGTTTTGTATGAAAAGAAAAGGAAAAGAAAACTAATAGTAATAATTTGACTATCATGCCTTTTTTAAACTCAGCTTTGTTTCTTTTACTTTCTATTTTTTTTATGAAAATAAAAAGCCTCAAATAATCGTTAAATATTAATGCTTAGTTTTGGCCATTTTGCTGGTTTGCCTAAATACTTGACAATTATACCACATAATCATTAAATATTTGTGCTATTTTTCAAAAATACATAAAGGCTGCTTTTCATCAAGCATTATCTTGCATCATATTCACAACAAAATTATAATACATCCAAAATTCATATAAATCGAAACAAATCTAAAATCCAACAATGCACAACAGTATTTCCAAATTAGATCTCCAACCCAAAACATAATCACATGTTATAAGTATCCAGCTTCCAAGTACCTAAACCATGTGGCCAAAGTTAACTAAATATTCTCTCGGTCCTTAATATAAGATCTATTTAACTAATTTGTTTAGATTAAAAAAATTTGATAAATTAGTTAACTATAATTAATATGATATATTTTTCTTAAAATACCTTAATCATCTTCACTATATCATCCCTCCCTCTCATATTTGATTATGGTTGAGGGAGTATCATTAGAGGTAATTTGGAAAAAAGTTGATAGATATAAGAAATAGTTCTTATATTTAGGACCAAAATTAACTCTACAATTAGGTCCTATATTAAATACCAGGAGAGTACTAAAATTGATTAAGTATATATAAAATGCCCCCAAATCTACAATCCTAAACAATATAATTTAAATGCCTATTTACAATTGCTTGTAACTCACTTACTTTGCTTCACCAACTTTTTTCAAATATTTGTTCCATTTTAATACTTGTATTTTGAAAAATTGTTTTAAAATAAGATGGATATTTTGTTATTGATAAAAAAAAAAGAGGTTAAGTATCCTTGCAACACACATGCTATATCAGGTTAGAAGTGTTCATTGGCCCAATAAGCCCACTCAGGGACCTCAAGTTGATAAATACTCTGGAGATCAATATGGGCTGGGCATCAAACCCAGGGGGTTGAGTTGGACTCGACACGAACTTATTTATTTGTTAGGGGGAGGCCCAAAAGACAAAAGTTAAATAGAACTTTATATTTGGGCCTGCATCCCCTTGGGCCTTGTGGATAGACTTTTTTTGAAATTCACGAAAGATTAAGGTCAGGCCAATAAATAAACAAAAATGCCATTCTCATAATCTTAATCATAAAATTGAAAATTTTAGTCGTTCAAGTCAAAAGATTAGCTGTACATCACTGTAAATTGTAAAACTTTGTAAATAAAAAGAAATTCAATTGTAAAAACTGGAAGATTCGGGTGTGAATATTGAAAGAATAATTATAAATCAATTGCAATTTGTATAATATTTGTTGAGTTTGAATGCTTTCTTGAAAAAAATGGAAATTACAATTGTAAATAGTAAGAAATTTTTTTTATTGAAAATGATTGTTCAAACACTTAAAAAAATTTATTTACTTGATCTTTCAGTTTCTACCATTGAATTTTCATTTTTTATAATTTTTACACTTGAGTTTTCTGATATTTATAACCCTTTTATAACTTACACAATTAATTTGCAACCAATCTCTTAATTTCTGCGAACGAATCTTCCACATTTTGTAATTCAATTTTCCGGATTTACAACCTTATCAATCAAATAATATATATATCAATATATTTTTGTCCATTTGCCTTGTCAGCCGGGGTCATTTGGTGTCGTTCTCTGGTAGTTCAGACGTATCTAATAGTATTTACTTATCCATCTAAAACACACACACAGATATGTGTGTGTGTGTGTTTTTTTTTTTTTTTTTGTGAAACGTTTAATCCTTATTTTCCTCACTCTGCGGAAGGGACGGGCATGGCATGGGAGGTTGGGGCGAATATTCTGAATCTAAAGAAACGCCAGCTTCACAATCAGCGCTATGAAATTTCACCTCACGTGGGGCCCACATGGGCTCATGCGAGCTACGTGTACGATCAATGGCGCCTGTGAGGCCACCCCTCAGGACCGAACCCAATGGGCAATGGCCTTCTCTCTCTATGTGAAATGAATGAAATCTTAAATTAGATATTAGGATTACTGTGCTTGTACTCTCTCTCTCTCCCCTTTAATCTCTCACTTCCTCGCTTCCACCCTTATTTTCTCGTTCATGGCTTTCTCATTTGTCGCCTTCTGATCAGCTTCTTCTGTGATGATAAAAATACCAAAATTTGAGTGGGGGAAGAATCGGAGAGAAAAAGCAGAAGCGGAGGCGTTTCTGCTTGACCCATTTGGATTCTCGTTATCCTCTTCAGGTAATCCGCCCTTTTCAGACTCTCTCTATTGCATTTGCTTCCATCTGACTCAATTTTTCTTCGCGAATGCTTGTTCTCATCACGATGATTCTCTGATAATGCTGCTTTTTCCCCGAGAAAGAGGTGTGGATTGCGTTCTCTATTAGGAGGTTTATCCCTTTCCTTGTTTTGGCGTGGAGGGATCGCATCGAGCCGCTAGGTTTTAGCCCTTAAGTTTGCCCCCCTTTTATTTTTCCCCTTTTTCTGGGATATACAATTGATCCGAAGCCATACTGTATTTTCTGGGAAATCTTCGAAGTTCGATTCATTTCTGCTGCTTGCGGTTTGAATCTGGAAAGTTTTATTTCGCTGCTGGATTTGACGTGTCTGCTGGTTACATTGGATTTCCGAAAACCTAGAATTGACCATTGCGAAGCTTCACTTCTTAATTTTCTGGGCGATCTCGGCGTGGTTGTTGTTCCCTTGTGATTATTGGCAACCTTATATATTATCTTAGTATGTCTTGCCTAAAGTTGCTGACATTTACTGTTGCATCGATGGTGTAGGTGGGAATGTGGTGAGCAAAAGATATGCATCGAGACGCTTTTTTATTTTTCTCGTTCATTCCAAGGCTCTTATTGTTAACTTCATTGAGTATAAAATTTACACCCAGAAAATAGGAAGCCAAGTTGTTTTTACAGGTTTCTGAGCTTGTGAATAGCACAATGAGAGATCTAGTATCTCTATCCATATCATTTTCCTATCTTAAGCATCCTCAATAGTTTATTCATTGTCGTTTCATATAAGGCCAGACTTTGTTTTATGGTTTCCGTTTTTCCCTCCTAGATATCTTTATGGAAAATCAGGAGCGCCCCAGCAATTGACTTGCCAATTTCCTATAGACTTTATTAGTGATAAGTCATGTAGGTGATAAGGCTTGTTATTGTTCATCGGTGACAACCTGCTTGTGACAAATTTGTTTTCACTCTTATCTTTTTATTTGAGTTTATTTTTCCTGTTGCATGTACTGGGATCTCAAATAGATATTATTTGTCGAAAGAATATACCATGGCTTTGTGAAATTTTTTATCTCATAAATGATGTTGCTGAAGCAATTTTATGACAATATTGTTTTTCATTCTCTTGTTTTAAGATTTGTCTGTGCTTTACTTTCACTGGAAAAGAAATCTACATATTTTTGTGCCTGGTAAAACTTGTACAAGTTTGCTTCAATGCCAAAGGTGTTCTGTGCAGGTTATTTCTGTGATCTTGGGCGCACCATTGATTAATTTGAAAGTTGAGAAGCTGATTATCTGGTAAATCAGGTTGGATAGATTGAATTCCGATGCAAGGTAACAGAAGGACTCTTGGTTCCTTTCCAGCAATTGTAAGTATGATGCAGGAACCTAGTTCTAGTGGCACTGATATAAATCAGCAGACTTCCTTGAATCACATGCAAAATCCAGTTGATGCTCGGTTGTCAGATTTTCTGGGATCCTCTAGTGAGACTGCATGTTTACGCAACAGTGCTCCTGATGTTCAGAACTTTGATGGATGGAATGCTGGTGAACCTAGTTCTAGTATGAATCTTCACAGTCACGTCAATAATGATGGGCTAAAAGCAGAACATGGTTGGTCTTCTTCATGTGGTGCTTCTGCTGAGGATGTTCTCAGACCAGAAGAACGGCAATTTGATCCAAATAATGTAACTTTCCCTGGTAACTCGAATGCCAACCTATGTGGAAATCAACCCAGAGTTCAGCCTTTCTTCTTGCAAGGTTCCAGCTCCAACCATGGAACCCAGGATGCTGCTTTAAATATGGGTTCCATTGCCAGCCCTCTTAATCATGGGAAAGGAACAGAACCTTGTACCAGTGATAGTATTCACAATACATATGGATTCAATAGTAAGCATACATCATTTGTCAGTGCTTCATATGATCATGTAGGAACTTCATCTGGAAGCTCTGGTTACATTGTTGGGGAAGATAATGATAATTCAAGCTCTTCTTTGGTTAATTGGGGTTCTTCCTGCAAGAGAAAGGCTCTTGAAAGTACTTCTGGGCAGATGTGTAATGGAGGAAGTTCAAGCTCTTTTCTAGAAGCTGAAAGCAGTTGCTGGCGTACTGGGACTCTCAGTTCTAATATTGCTTCCAGCAGTTTAAATTTGTCTAGACCTTCTGAGGATGTTCCTATTAATAATCCTCCAGTAGAGCAGAACCCAAGAAATGAGATGAGGCACATAGCTTCTGATGCATTCCCTTTGATAGGAGTTACGGGAAATGTGAACAGGCCTCTGAGAAGCTTTGATAGGAGGATGAATTATCCACAGCGACAGGAATCTAGGCATCCTAATCATTCTTCTTCCCACCAAACACCTACCTCTCATCCATTTAATGATTCTCTAGAATTAAGGTTAACAGCTGGAGTTACAGCAAGCAATTCTAGTTCTTTTCAGTGTCAGTCACATGTTACGCATGTTCCTGGTTTGCCAGGGAGCACACATTCTCTTCCTTGGAGTGGAGCTTCTAGTTCAAGAGGTGCAAGTTCATCTACTTCTTATAACTCTGCGGAAAGAGAGCTTCGGGAAGAATTGAACTTAAGAATTTTTCCAAGAGACAATCCAGAGCACCCCATCCTTGCACCTTCATCTTCTGGACTTGACCCTACCAGCTGGCATATTTCATCCGGCAATGTGAATAATTCTGGTAGTGCACCTCCTACTTCCTGGATTGGATCCAGTTCAAGTGTCAATTCATTACCTAATCCAAGCTGGATTGTTCCCCATGAAGTTCCAACACGGAGGCAGCTAACATTATCAGATTTCAGTCCCTGGTCCTTTTTTCCATCGATGAACTCAGTATCTGGTAGTCATAATGTTCATTCTGCCTCATCTTCTACTTCTTCTGGTCCTCCTTCCTTTACTCCAGACATGAGCAGCCACCACTCATATGCAAGATTGGCATCATTGATGGAGAGAAGAGGTGATGAAGTTCTTAGTGCACCTCACTCATTGCGTGCTTTAGCTGTTGACATTGAGGGGAGACGCCGATTGATATCTGAGGTACTATACTTGTTATGTTATATTTTCCTTTTGACATAATAGTTTGCATTATTACTTAACAGCTATGCAATTTAGCGGTCATTTAGAACTAATCCATCTCCCTATCTGATGTATTTTGTAATGTACAAGACAGATGGAGCAGGAATTGTGAATTAGTTTCTTATAATTTGCTACCAGTAAACAGACATTTTGATAATTTGAAATCTGATAAATCATTTTGAGCTAGTTTGAATTTGGTGCCATGCTGGTCTTGTCTGAATTAACTGCATATGTTGCTTTGTGTGCCAGATTCGTCAAGTCTTAAGTGCAATGCGCAGGGGTGAGAACTTACGAGCTGAGGTTTGTGTTTTCACTCACAATCTTATATATGTATAGTTGGTGACTTCCTATTGTGTGGTGAAATTAGTGGTAGATGAGTTATTGTCATCGGTTCATTGATGTTGATGGTGTATTAATTTGCTTGCTACTCATTTTCCTTTTATTTTATCTCAGTAAATAAGAATGGGAATATCTAGTTGACAATTTGCAGCTTCCCATGTTTCACCTTCTTTCAGAGGAGATAAGTTTGTGTGTGGTCACAGTTTTTGAGGTAGTTGTGCTTTTCCTTATGTTGAGCATTGCAATGGAAACTGTCTTATGCTGAATATCAAGTTCGTGCCTTTTTTATCACGGGATGCTTGATTTTGACTGCTACCAAGGGTAAATTTGGCCAGATTTTGTGCCTGGCTAGTAAAGCTTGAATGTATGTGAAAGTAAAGGTTTTAAATTTTGCAAATTCAATTAGATTCTTAGTTAAGTTCATATGTTGAGCTTAGCAACTTTAATATATCTTATTTCTGAACGATAATAATTTAGGTTTGGACCAAATAATGGGTGTGCAATTCTCACAACCTGGCCCCACTATCTGAACTTCATTGGAAGCGAACATATAGGAAAAACAGTCGTGATCTTTATGATGTGTATGTTGTTTTTGAATTAAACTCTGTGCTGGTAGCTTGTGAGGGCAATATTTAAGTTGGACTTAGTAATACGCTATGCTGATAATCGAGAATACTAACTTGAAGATGTTTCCTGTGTTACTCGTGATTCAGGATTATATGCTCTTTGACCCGTTCATATATCATGGTATGGCTGAACTACATGATAGGCACAGGGACCTGCGCCTTGATGTTGATAACATGTCTTATGAGGTAAAAGAAAGAAAGATTGAATTCCCTTACATGTTCCATTGAAAAGAAATTGTTCCTAATTTATGTTCCATAAAAGTTGGCTTTCTGAACCGGACAAAATACAATTCTCTTCCTTGAGAGAATTTATGACAGCGTCTAATTATAGGCACGAATTTCTCTTAAAACAAAAGATGCTTCAAGTAAGTCCGATGAAAAAGTCCTCTTATTGTGACGAACCTTCCATATGCCCCTGCAAGTAAAGATATTCATCATATGAAGGTGTTAATGGAAGGTATTTTAGTGAAAACTTGTGTCGTTGGGTCTCTGACGGCTAGAATTTGGAGCCAGACAGATCCCCTGCTCTAATTGGAGGTAGTTGTAGTATAGTTTTGAAGTAGAGAGAGGCCCGTGCACATTTTAATAATAGAGGAGAGGCTGTGTGCTTAAGCTCTCCCTCATGGGAGAGGGGAATATGTGTTTCCCTCATGTTGCTTCTCTCAAGTGTCACTGGGATTTCAGGAATTGCTGGCATTGGAGGAGCGCATCGGAGATGTGAGCACTGGATTGAGCGAGGATACCATTATGACGTTGATGAAACATCGGATCTACACGTCTGTCATGACTGAGTCTTCTACAGATATGGAACCTTGTTGTATCTGTCAGGTATTTACAGTGGTTGTCTCAGATAGTTTGAGGTGGTGTTTGGATTAGCTTCTCATAAGTATTTTCATGCAAACTAAGACAAAACTCCTCTCGCATACTTATCTTGTATACTGTAAAATCATTTTTAAAAAGCAAATCTAAACCCACTCTAAGAAAAGCGGTGCGGAATAATGCTCGTACGTTATAGCTCATAACTGTTATATACCTGTCAATGACTGCATTTAATTGTCCATCAATGGCAGGAGCAATACGCTGATGGGGAGGATGTAGCCTCACTAGATTGTGGACACGAATTCCACACCGACTGTATCAAGCAGTGGCTAATGCAGAAGAACCTGTGCCCTATTTGCAAAACAACAGCCTTAGCAAGATGATGGAGAATCTCTATCAAGTTGAACCTGAAAGAACTGTCTTTTAAGACTTTAGACCTTAGCTTTATTTCATTTGATGAACTTGCTGCTCCTTATGAGTGACAGGACTTTGCCATCTGATGGATAGGAAAGGAAACTCAATTAAAAAAACGGTTAAAAAAGACAGAGTAAAGAAATTGGTGCTTGAGTAATAGAATTCTGCATATACATTTTCTTTTCTAAAAAAAATATGGATAATTACAGTTCATTTATGATGTAAAAACCCTTGAACTTTATCTCAATTGTAGGTTTATTGTTGATGTCTGTTGATGTAGAATACCTTGTCTGCCTCTACTGGACACGTACGTGATATGCACTGGCCTGCTTTAACCCAAGCAATGCCTGTCTTGAGTAGTGCTTGCATTGTTTAATCTTTCTTCTTTTTAACTTTCACATTTTTTTTTTGGCCAAAGTTTTTAACTTCACATTAGGTAGGATAATAGTAGATACCCAACAACACGACCGTATGTAGATTCCCTAAAAAACTAAGTAACTGCAGGAATTTTCTTAGTAGATCGAGAATCCGATGATTAAGATAATTTGCGTCAGAGCATAGACTGGTTGAGTTGTGGGCTAAAACCTGACTAGACTATAGTTAAGTTAATGAAAATAATGAACATATATATATTTGAGCGAGAGGGATTCCCATTGATATGTATAAATATGTTCTTTGATTTATTTAACGTAAACATCTTTATTTAGTAAGAACTATTTAAGAATCCTTTCCGATCCGTTGCTGTTGGTAATGATGAGTGGCCTGAATTCCTAGATTTACTAATTTTTCTGAATGTATTATTCCATGCCGCCTAAGAAGCGGCGTATCTTACTTAAAAATATCGCAAGAACTACCCTCATGGTGTGTAGGGAGAGGATCGCGTGGTTAACACTAAAATTTTCTCAAGAAGAGAATTAGTCATCACTACTGCTGACGTAGTAGATATTCTGAACTTAACAAAAAAAAAAAAAAACTGCTGGAATTTTGTTGTTGTTGTATATAACGAACGTTCATAATATACATTTTCACTAGGGATATGTGTAATGTATAAATATGATAATAACTACTTTTAAATGATTCAAAATCATTTAGAATAGGTACACTACCACCAGATGCATTACCTTAATGGCAAAGTGGTCCCTTTGCATGCTAGGGGTGGGGAGGGTTCTACTTCTATCCCCACACATAGCGTCTCAAAATAAACATATAAAAAAGGTTTATCCAAATTTTTTCCAATTAAATTAATTATGTTTTGACACTATTTTATCATGAAAATTTGCCTTCTGCGCCATTTTTTGACGGAATCTTCTACGGCATTTATTCCTTGGGCAAACAAAATCTAGTAAAAACTTAAAAACATTGCTACCATCTATTGTTGCCTAGCATTGATCAGGTTCATATTGGATATTGCTAGTAGCATTCATGTTAATCCACACGCGAGAAAAGTAGGTTCATTTAACGAGGACAATTAGAACATCCAAAATGTGAAAATAAGTTAAGTTAGTTATCTGTAATAAATATGTATTGTCTTTTCTAAAATATCCTTGCTAATCAAATTTATTGACTAGAACTACTATTATTAGAAGACTATCTTAAGAAAAAATGAATAAATATGAGAGACAAAGTGTATTGGGATTTTATATTGAGGATCAAAATAAAAGTCAAACGAGGTCTTATATTAAGAAGGGAATGTAGTAATAGACATGAAATAAAAATATCACATTGGTAATCTAGGAAAACAATTTAGAATGCAATTATAATAGAAATGCAATGATAAATTTTACTTGCATGGCGAGCCTCAAGCGATCCAAAAATCCAACTAAATATGTGACAAGCACAAAAGACGCCAATGATTCAAAATCAGGGCTCCATCTAAACATGTTAGGTAGACTTAACGCGAGAACAAGTAGGTATCGACAATATCCTTTGATTAGTTAACATGAGTTGGGGTGCTCGTAACTTAAGCACTGAATATGGACTGTCAAAATAAAAAACTAGACGATTTAGAATTAGTATTATTATTTTTTTACCAAAAATAATTAATATTATTTTATTTTTAAATTTCCAATGATTTTTGTTGTAATAGATGTATAATCTAAAATAAAGAATATTAACCTTTTACTTTTCATTGTATAAAAAAATTGTATTAAAATTTTTAAATCTAGGTTGTTCAAATCAGATTCAACACATAAATCTCATTATTGAAGTGTTAAGCACCGGTATTCTAAGCAATCTCATATATACATATATAAAATGCCGGTTTCAATCGACTTATTTTAAGTAATTTTGTGATGTTATGTCAGAGAAATTGTCTCATAAAACACAAATTAAAATGATTGTTTGCACTTTGTAATGAAACTAAATTCCATAAAAACATGGTATATATATCTTACTTAACTCTTGATGCATATGGGGAATAATTTTCTCTTTCTTCAAAAACCCTGTGATTATCCTACTGCTTCTGTTGGTGAGGCTCCAGAAGTTGCTGGGTGGACGACTTTGAAGTGCTTGGGATAACTCCAAGGGGTGCAGGTTCATCTCATGCAACCCAATAGCAAATAACGTTTTTACAGTGGGGATAACACGCGTTGCTGAGCATCTTCTCCATCTAAAGCTTCACCTAGCATCAGTTATGTTTTCAAAAATTTATTCTGAAACTGTGATTTAAAGAGATTTTAACTGATATTCACATATTGCTCTCCATGCGAGAGGTTCTGTTTCCCAGGCCAGACAGCTCACAGTTATATTGCAGAAGGAGGTCACACAATTCATATTCACACAACATATTCCTTCCTTCTCATGTGAAGTCTCATTCAACTTTGTTACAAACCTAAACAAAGTTGAAACTCTAACGCCAGAGGTTTAACAAATATCTTCTGTTTCACTCTGAGATAGCCAGAAGATGAAAAACCATGTGAAGGAAGAAACAACCAAGAGGACTGTTATTAGAACTACTATAGCCGACTGTATGAGAGAACAAACCCTTGGTCTCTTCAGGCTGCTTCATTGCTTTATAAATAGAGTTCTTCAACGCCAACCTTTCACATCTCTCTCTCTCTAAAGCCATGTCTTTTGCAGATAATAGGGAACAAGAGAGGGAAATCCGGTCCAGTTGTTCAGATAATTCTGATAAACTCATGGACAAGCATTCTA
The DNA here is from genome assembly GCF_004799145.2 of Neltuma alba. NCBI lineage: Eukaryota > Viridiplantae > Streptophyta > Magnoliopsida > Fabales > Fabaceae > Neltuma > Neltuma alba. The sequence continues at coordinate 23,798 of NW_021637684.1, read as the reverse complement.
ATTCAAATCGTCCTTCAATGACAAGAGGCAAGGAGAAGCGTGTTACTGCTACTGGTCATGAGATGGATACTATTCACAGGGACAGGCGTAAGAAAATCAAAACCTTGTTTGATAGCCTTCAAGCTATGCTCCCTCATGTGCCCAAGAAGGTAAATTAATTAACTGCTTCAACTTTAATTCCTCGCTATTCTAAGTTTGGGAATCTCTTTGTCATTTAGATGATATACTCGAATACTATGATCTTTTACGTAGTCATGACCTTGTAGCCTAGGGGCACTTTGCTCTCCCTTGCTAAAAATCACAGGTTCAGTCTCACATATATCACTTGTAATTCCAAAGGAAAAACAAAGCTATGATCTTTCTCTCATCTCTTTTGCAGGCTGACAAAGTGACAGTAGTTGATGAAACATTGAACTACATAAGAAATTTGGAGGAAACTTTGAAAGATCTGGAAACGAAGAAAAAGGAACGACTTCAATCTTCTGTGGGCTCTAATGTGGGTAATCCCAGTGGAACTTCAAGAGAGGCTTTCATAGCTGAACAAGTAGCTTCCTCCTCACCCACCCCAAGTCCTCCAAGTCCTCATAATAATAACTCAGTAGGGTTCCAAACTTGGACTTCTCCGAATGTGGTTGTCAACATTTGTGGCCAAGACGCACAATTCAGTGTTTGCTCTTACAAGAACCGCTGCCTCTTCAGCAGCATCTGCTGTGTTCTCGAGAAGTATAAGATTGAGGTTTTGTCTTCTCACATTTCATGTGACAATAGTCGCAGGTTCTATATGTTTCAAGCACAGGTAAGTATGCATTATAATTTTATATGTGTTACGTCGCTTTATATATTTATGGTGGAAGAAATTAAACCAATGAAATTCAGGTGAGTCTATTCATGAAGCCTTCAAGTAAAAGTAGTTTAGATATCTTTGCTTTTAATTGTGAAATGGAATTTAGCAATGTCTGCGCTGGATTTTTTTCACGAAAAAAAATCTACATTTTCATTTAATCATGGTACTTAAACGATTTCTAATTTAGGATTATTTGGAATGAATCTTGCAGGTGAACAGAGATTCGGTTCAGCTTCCAGGGGCATTCTCAGCAGAAGAAACATTCAAGCAAGTTGCTGAAGAAATTATTCGGTGTCTCTCCTGAAATCTACCCAGAAAACTCCTGCCTTGTTAATTCGATGTCTTTAATAATCTTCGTTGATTTCTTTTGTGTTTGATCATTTAATGTGTAAACTTTAGATGTGGTTCCGTGGCAGAATAAAGAAAATGGTTTCCTATTCGCTTCTCATATTGGGTAATGTCGTCTTTGTTTTTCGTTCAATTGTAATCCGACCTTTTATATGTGTATTGGATGAGGCTTGTCTCATGTAGTCTAATATTTATTGTTTTTAATATAAGAGTTAAATAAGTAACTTGAGAAGATTAAAAAAATTAGTTAAATAGATTATTTATATTTATCTTTTTTTAATGTAAGAGTTAAATAATTAATTTGAGAAAATTTAAAAAATTAGTTAAATAGTTATTTATAACAAATATGTGTTGACTTTTCTTAACTATTATCTTTAATCATATGCATTAAAACTATTCATTAGTGGAAGCCCTTATAATCAATAGAGATATTTTAGAAAAAACAAAGTGGATTGTAATATTATATTTAAAATCAAATTTTTCTCTAACTAATTCTTATACCACCTCTGATCTAATTATAAGACCTCATTTATAGAGTATAAATGATGTTTTATAATTAGAACTATAAATGAGATCTTATAATTAAGACTGGAAGTAGTATTAAGAAGCGGAGGTAGTAAACATATACAAATATGTTCTACGTACCATGCTAAATGAATTTAAAAAAGAAAGTTCCTACTCAACATTCACAATTTTTCAATCCTTTAAAGGAATTTGCTCAAAAAAGGTTACGATGATATCCCTCTTCTCTCCTAGTTGTTCATCAGGAGATCACGTGGCAGCAACTGACTCTATACTTATAACTTCTGTTAAACCGAAAAATCAGTAGACTCTTTTTCCAACGGAAAAAAAAAATCAGGAGATATCAGTATTATCAAATTGAAACAATGGAGAAAGGACGATTAAAAAAAAAACAGAGTGTATGGATAAGAGATTTATTTGATGATAATAAACAAAATTATAGAATTTCTATTGATTTGTTTCCTAAATCATGCTATTTCCTAAAATGCTTCATCCATCTAACTATTGCATAAGATATTATTTAATTAATGGTGAGTGATCACGTAGAAAATGAAGGACTATACTGGGAATATGCGTGTTTAAAGCAACAACTACATAATTGATTTTGGAGAAAGAAGAAGCATATAATGGAAGATGAAGACATTCAAATATATATACACATATATATATTTATAGACCAAGAAAGAAAGCACAAGCGATAATATTATGCATTCTTGTTTTTTATACAGATGATACTATTTTCCGTCCTAATTATAAGACTTCATTTATTTATAAATTACAAACAAGATCTTATAATTAAGATCGGAGATATTATTATGTATTTTCTAGGTGTTATTATATATTTTGAGCTCTTTTTTTTGTGTGTGTGATAAACTCAGGGCATCCATTGTTGGTAGCAATAACTAATTTTCTCAATGATAGACTTCTTAAAAGAATTTTAGTGCTCACCACAAGACATATATTCTGAGTTTTTATTGCAATGCCACCTATCTAAAAGAGCTATTATACATTATGCGTTAAAAATTTACATTGGTTCTAAGTGAAAGTTGTGGGTGGGTTTGTAAAACCCTTAATGTGGTCTTCCCCGCTAAGAGTTGTAGATTAACACAAACCTAGCAAGTATATTTGGTGAGATAATTAAAAGAATCTTATAGTTTGAGGTTATTTTAGAACAATGGGTTTTTTAAGCAGAAGAAAAATTATGTCATAATTGCGATTCTTATAGCATAGGAAAAATCTCTCCAATGTTTCTTTTATAAGGTATCAAATTAAACTATGATGAATTTCTTATATTTCTCGGTTTTTTTACTCTCTTAATTTTGCTGATGTCTGATAATTTCAGCTACTTAATAATAATGAATCCATCCAATTAATTATTGAGTAACTAATTCTTTCACTTTGACATATGTAATATTCTTATAACTTTAAATGATATATATATATATATATATATATATTCTAGAAGAAATCGTATCCAGCTCATTTCACACACACACACACACACACACACGTGTGCTTGCCTAGCTAGTATATATGTGATTGCATTTACCATTGATATTACTGCTTTAATTCTGGATTATTAGCCAAGCTAAGGTCACATTTTTGTCACCTGTTCTTTCATTATCTAGGCTGGCGTCTCAACGTTATGAGCATCCAGCTCATACATAATCAGACTACTATAACATTCACGTGTGATATTTTTGTAACGGTAAATAAAATGATGGATATTCTAGCAGAAGGAATCATATCCATCTCATTTCATATGCATGCATCCTCGCCTATTTGTGATTGCATTTGCCCTGATATCCCTCCCATCCTGATCGTAGAAGCTAGTTAGATGCTACTTTCAGTCTTAATATAAAATTTAGTTGACTAATTTGTGAAGATTAAAAAAATTATTTAATTATAACATATGTTACATGATCTCTCTAAAATATTTGTATGTATTATTAGATAATATATCAATTTATAAGTGAAGCCAATTAGTTGGAAGAAAAACAATAAATATAAATATTTTAAAGTAATTCAGTAACTTTTTTATTGTCTCCAAATTAGTCAATTGGGTTTTATAATAAGGATGAGAGGTAGTAGTTAATTTTAATCCTACAAGTAGGACCTTAATTTATTTTATCACTCATATTATTATCAAATTTTCTCATATTAATTTATCTAACTTATAAATTAATATATAACACATAATATTAAGTATATTTTAAAAAGATAATGTTAATTTTAATAATTAAGATTAAGCAATTTATTTAGCTTCTTTATTCTTAACTTTGGATTCTTAGCCAAGCTGACATTTTTGTCACCTGTTCCTTCATTATCTATCCTGGCATCTCAATGTTATAAGTATCCCTCTCTATTCTCCATCTTAGCATCTCCACAGACAAACTTCCTCATTCTCATTACTCCACACATAAACAACCATGTCTGCTAATCTCTCAAACTCAGATAACACTACTGGGGAAATCAGTAGTGTGCAAAGACCCTTGAGACAGAAGAGAGATATCAGCAAGGTTGATGGAGAAAATCATCATACCTCATTAGAGAGAGAAAGAAGGAAGAAGATAAGGTTGCATCTGAGAGAACTTCAAGATTTGGTCCCTTCTGTTCATCACATTAGGGTAAATTGTTCAAGAGTTTCATCTTTTTCGTTTTTCCTTTAGCTTTCTCTAAAAAAAGTTTCCGAGATCTTTTTCTTCCTGTTGTTTTGTGCTGCAGGCAGACCAGGCAACCATTGTTGAAGAAACTATTAAGTACATTAAAACCCTAGAAGATGTTGTTGAGAAGTTGGAGAAAATAAAGAGAGAGAGACTCCAATCTGCCTCCAATAATAATTCTGCTTATCCCACAGCCAGCCAAGGACCTCCCTCCATGGCCACTACTCATCAACTCACATCAGTTCCACAAAACCCCAAAGGGTTTCAAACTTGGGTTTTTCCAAATGTGGTAGTGAACATTTGTGGGGAAGAAGGTCAGTTCAGAATGTGCTATCCCAACAAGCCAGACCTCTACGGCGACATCGTTTGTGTTCTTCACAAGTATAACATTCAGGTTTTGTGTGTCACCATCTCAACTGATGATTATAAAACCTCGTACAAGATTCAAGCACGTGTAAGTGTTCTTTTTTTTTTTTTTTGGTTTGTGTCCCCCAATCTTCAAGCATACAACGGCCTTTTTTTTTTTTTTAATTGGGTGTTTAAGATTTAACATCTATCATTACATTGGTGAATTTTGCAGGCAAATAAGCAGAATTCGGATCCAATTTCAGAGGCATTTTCAGTGGAGGAAGCATTCAAGAGAGCGGCAAGAGACGTATATCTTCTCTCTCCTATGTGAAGTTTCTCCAAGAAATCAAGCTTCATTTGGAGTGTTTTTCATGGCTCAAAAAGTGTTCGAAAGAACTTTTTTTTTTTTTAGTTTGTTTTTAATCTTTGCTGTTTGCTTTTGTGCTTTTCTTTTTTAATGTAAACTCCAGTAGTTGTTCCATGATGGAATTGCAAATGTTTTGCTATAAAAAATTTGTCTCCTCTACATTTATGGTCGTCCCGATATGGATAAAATCTAGTAAAAACTTAATTGCCGAGTAATATTAATGATCAGATCTCTTATGTTACGGATCATTCATGTTAATTCACATCCGAAAAGAGAAGGTTCATATGATGAGGACAATTATATAGAACATCCGAAATGAATTAAAACTGTAATCATCATAATAGATGTGAAATTAATAATCATAATCGTAAATCTAAGAAAACTATTTAGGGGAGTAATAAGAAATTGAGAGAATTACAATCAAATCTAAAAAAAAATTATAAAATAAGTCCTAAAAATTGTCATTGTCTATTATGAAACTTATCAGTATAAATTATTGATGTTGTTATTAAGACTTTTTAATAATTTTTTTTTTTTAGGGCTTGATTATAATTCTTTCTAAGAAATATTACTTTCAAGATCAGCACCCTCAAGGCTATCGAAAAATCTAATTGAAAAAAAAATATTACAAGAGCATAAATAGTGATATTCTTCACTAAATTAGCTGCAATGAGCTGTGTGCTCATCACTTAAATACTAAAGTATTAAAACTATATTGGACAATCTAGAATCAATATGATTTTTTTTCCCACATTTTTAACACTTTTTTTCCATTTTAAGAGATATATAATCTAAAATAAAAATAATCTTTAAACTCATTTGGTGAAAAAAATAAATTTATTATGTGGAAATTACATATTAAAATCTTTAAATTCACTAAAAGACAATATAATAATGACAGAATTATTTCTTCACAAACAAAATTACTAATTTATTAGCTATAGTTATTCTGTCGCTAAATTAATTAATGATGAAAATTCCATCATTAAAATTCATTGCTAATTTGTTGTTTTTTTAGTAATTTGAGCGGTTTTAAATCTGAAAATAGATCTCATAGAAGTGATGAGGACACGCACACCAACCTCGTTTTGGGCGATCTTAACTATCCCACTCATCTTAGGACATGTATGTATACCTTTTAAAATTGTATAACTGTTCTGATTCAAAGAGATTTAACTGATATTCATATATTGCTTTTCCATGTGAGGCTGTGTGTGTCCCAGCTGAACGTTATATTGCAGAAGCCAGAAGGAGTTCACACTACTCATATTCATACATATATGCCTTGCTTCTCATGTGAAGTCTCATTTCAACTTTAATTTGTGGCAACCTATTAAGCCAAGTTTAAAAACTGATCTCTTGTTACTTTCACCCATACTACTGGCGAGTAAATTGGCATTGTAAACTTTTGAAGATGCAAAACCATGTGAAGCGAGAGGTTACTTGTAATATAATCTGCGATGACCGTTGCAACTTTAGCCCACTGTTTAATAGGACCCTTGGAAGGAAAAACGTTGTGCTCCAGAGGCTATCACACTTCATGCTTCTTCCTTAATGCTTTATAAATAGAGTTCTTCATAACACAAACCCTTCACAGTTCTCTCTAAAGCCATTTCTGCAGATAGAGATCAGGAGAGAAGAACATGGAGAAGCACTCTAAGTCTAATAAAGACCCTTCAATGACAAGAGGCAAGGAGAAGCTTGTCACTCGTAGTGATCATGAAATAGATGCTTCTGAGAGGGAGAGGCGTAAGAAAATCAAACAATTGTTTGGTAGCCTTCAAGCTATGCTCCCCCATGTTCCCAAGCAGGTATATATATGTTATTCAATATATGCTTCAACTTTTAATTCCCATAGCCATTTAGTTTTGGGATCTTTCTATCATATTTCTCTTTTTTGCAGGCAGACAAAGTGACAGTAGTGGATGAAACATTGAACTACATAAGAACTTTGGAGGAAACATTGAAAGATCTGCAAAAGAAGAAGCTGGAACGACTTCAATCTTCGTCTGTCGTCCCTAATAATAGTGTCGTAGCTGAACAAGTAGCTTCAATTCCTTCAAGTCCTCGTCGTAAAGGGTTTCAAACTTGGACTTCTCCGAATGTGGTAGTCAACATTTGTGGACAAGAAGCTCAATTCAGTGTATGCTCTTCCAAGAATTACTGCCTCTTCAGCACCATCTGCTGTGTTCTCGAGAAGTATAAGATTGAGGTTGTGTCTGCCCATATTTCATGTGACGATGGTCGCAGGTTCTATATGTTTCAAGCACAGGTAGGTGAATACACACACATATTTATTTATATGGATTGTACTTACAGCTTTATTTATATATATATATATATATATATATATATGTTTAAACGATTCCTAATTGATGAGGATTATTGGGATGAATAATCTTGCAGGTGAACAGAGATTCGGTTAAGCTTCCTGGGGCATTATCAGCAGAGGAAACATTCAAGCAAGCTGCTGAAGAAATTATTCGGAGTCTCTCTTGATCACTTGTCCCCTTTAATCTTCGTTGCTTTCTTTAATTTTGTGTTTAATGTTTTTAATATGTGAACTCAGGATGTGATTCCATGGCAGAATTTAAGAATATGTCTCTCTCTCTCTCTCTCTCACACACACACACACGCACACACGCTGACAAGGAACTCTGGAGATGATGGTATCCCCCAAATTTTTCAGAGTTAATTAGCTCATCAAGAGATTAAGGTGACATACGTAACTCATGACTCTCCACGTTTAGTTAACTTTTGTTAACTGAAAAACCAGGAGATATGAGTATTATGGAATTGAAACTGATTAATTAAGAAATCGTAAGTTAATGGGGAAAGAACGATAAAAATAGTCGTTGGCAAAAAACAAAAGGATAAAAATAGATTCCATTTTGTTCTAAAAAAGATTTTCTGTGACAAACCTGAGATTTTCACGAGGTTAACCTTTTCAAATTTTTTTCCCTTCTAAAATAGATTCCGTTTCGTTGGCCCGTGATTCTGTTGGTAATGATGATTATAATGTTTTGATGATAATTTTAGTATTCTTAAAATACTTCATCTAATTGCATAAGATATTATTTAATTAATAACGGTGACTGTTTACCTGTCAAAAAAATGAAGGAATTAATGGAAAAATTAATGTGTGACTAAATGAACGACTACGTAGATTTTTTTTTTCCTTTTTGAGTAAGCCCAAGTATCCTTTTATTGGAATTAACCTATTCGAGATGCTATTGAACACTAAATACGGACACTTCTCTTAGTAAGGATTCAAACTTTTTTTTTGTGGTTAAAGCATAAGTATCATCTAATTGAAGGCAATTATATTTGAGATACTGTCGGGTATTAAATATAGACACCTCTTCTAGTGAGTATTCAAACCTTGGTTCGTCATATTGTGAGGAACTAGTTCCTTATGTTAAACCCAACTCTTGTTGGTAAGGATTCAAAACTTAATTCAACACATCGTCTGGAACTGGCTAGATTTAACCCTTACTGGTAAATTATTATTATGATTATTATTTTGGGAGAGGAAATTGAGCATTGCGGATATACAAGTGCCGTACAAAGCCCAACCCATTTACATTTAAAGGCCATTTAACAGGTTCACCAAAAAAACACCAAAAAGAAGCCATTTTTCAACCCCACCTTCACGGGTTACCTCAGGACGGCGACGCTGCCAGGTTCTCCGCTTCGCGGTAAAGTCCCTCCGTTCAGAGTAAGGCCTGCTTAACCGGTTCTTCCTCTCCTACTTGAATCTGCTACTGCATGACAGCGTAAAGCCGAGCGAGGAGCTTTTCGTCCAGCGTTCGACGTTTCTTCTCCATTTCCTTCGTCTTCAAGTTCTCGGCTTCCCCTTCTTCATCTTCAAGTTCTCGGCCTGTTGCCACTGTTGCTCGTCGCTGCTCGGCACTTCCGTCACTACGGTACCAGGTAAGGTGATAAATATGTCTTTTGTCTCTCTTCTCTCTCACTTAGAATTGTTTGAAATATGATGAAATTCTTGCTGATAACATTATTCTCCCCTTATTGTATGTTCCACTCTTTGGGTGGTGATTCCTTAGTGGATGTTAATTAATATAGAACCGTAATAATTTGTTTATTGTAATATCAGTTTCTGAATCGATTGAGGGACACTTGTATTCAAATTTTTTATGCATAGTTACCAACATTTTTTATTCGAATGGGACCGAGATGGAAAGGGAAAGATGCAAAAGCCAAAGAAGATTCAGAAGCTGAAGCACAGAAAGAGCCCATGTCAAAGATGATATCTCAGCTTCAGTCTTCTCTAATTCAATCAGATGCTACTGTATTTCTCTCTGGTAACATTGTCCGGGTTGCAGTTGAAGCAGAACAAACAGATCTCTTTGTTAAAGCGTGCTTTGGTCAACCAGTGAGCACAGTTGAGAAGGACAAAAAGTGGTTTCAGTTAGGTTTGGAAGAAGCCTTTTACCTTTGTTATTCACTGAAATGCATTAAAATTAACGGCAGTGATAGCTGCTCCCAAGATGATGAAGAGCTATGTCATTGCATGAAATCCAGGAAAAAAGCATTCTCTTTTTTCTACAAAGGTTATTCTCACCTTCGATTGAAAAATTGGGTAGTGAGGCCTGGAGCTCAGTATGGTGTGGACTTTGTTGTCTATCGCCATCATCCAGCTCTGGTCCATTTTGAGTGTGGGGAACTTGTTTTATCAGGTGGGGATGATAATGACTGTAATGGAAGATTGAGAGAGTGGTCTGATTTTCACTGCACAACCTGACTGCTTGGCAGTGTTGCAAAATCTTGTTGGTTCTGTACATCTGTAAAAATGGTATTAATGATGACCCACCTTCATGCTTGGCAAAATATACGGTAGAAGAACGCACAATCACTAGATGGAGCCCTCAACAATGCCATGAAGGATGAAGGCTGTGTAAGCATATATATGTTATAGAAACAGATAAGATGTGCTGTATACATACATACAACAACAATAAAGTTTTATCCCACTAAATAGAGTCAGCTACATGGATCGCATCACGCTATTAAGCTCTATCCATAGCCAAATTTTTGGATATATTGTTAATTAAAAGATCTCACTTACTCAGTGACTTCATTAAGTGTTGTCTTTGACCTTCCTTTACTCTTTTTTAGAAGACCCTATACCGTTTGATCAACTCTTCTCACCGGCATATCCAAAGGCCTTCTTTGCAAGTAACCAAATTATCTCAAACGGTTTTGCTGCCATTTTCTCATCAATACTAGCCACTTCAACTTTTCCACATATATGTTTATTACGAATCTTATCTTTTTTTGTATGACTACACATTCATCTCAATATTTTCATCTCGGCTATTGTCACTTTATGTTTATTAATAATTGTTTAAGCCAATTATATGAAAAAAGTTATATATGTGGTCTATTTTTGAGCATATCTTGGCACATTCAACCAAAAATTTTATGTAGAGAGGGATGGTAGTTGCTGATGATTTTGAATTGCCAAGCTCAATCTGTGATAAAACTTGACCTGATCCCTCTGTTGTGTGTTGGAGCAGTAGGTGCTGATGTGCTGTGATCAGAATTCAGGTTTTAGGTGGGCCCCACCCAGCCTCAGGTAGAGCTGTTACTAAGGGTTGGTCCAGCTCTAAAGGGCTGGCCCTTGAAAGAGCTGGCTTTTTAGAGCCCGTATACTATAAAATTATCATATTATCAAGGTCTATCCTCAAATGGAAGAAATGAGGACACAAGTCTGGAACCTAAGGGTAGGTAGCTGCAAAAACGGAATCGAAGAAGGGGGAGACTACAATTAGTGTTCTATTGGCTGCTCTTTCTTTTAGTTTGATTATGGTTTTGAATGTTGAACTGATTTGTGTTGAACTGTGATTAGATACAGTCAGTGCTCATCAATGGATTCCTTAGTGAGGAGACTCAAAACTTGTGCTTTGCTCAAAACTACTTCAATCTCGTTCAAGCCTTTATGCCAGCAGATATCTAGACCTCCAAGCATTCCTTTAATCCTGTTATAGTGTGTAGTTGGTTCTTTGGCTTATAGCAGTACCCTATCAAACATTTGCCACCATTTTCTTTTTTCAGACCTCCACATGTACTTGTCCGTTGTTGTTCTTTGGTCCTGAAACCAGCAGCTTGAATTTTGCATTCTGAACTGTCTGTTACAATGGTATTCCAGTTAGCTAAATAACAGGATCATTAGGTCAGTCATGATCCACTCTGTTATGCACAATGCACATTTTCCATTTTCATTGTAATCCCGAGAATGTAGCGATATTTAGTTGTTTCATGATTGTTGCAAGTGTCATGTAGTTCTATAAATATGTTAGCCGCCCTGTTAGCTGAGGTATGAGTGAAATACAGTTTGGGTTCAATATTTCAGAGATTCTCTTGGGCTATTTTCTCTGCTTATAGTGAGATATTTACTGTGAGGGAGAGATTAGAGTGTTATTTTTCTGCCTTATCAGTTTTTCCAGTTAGAGCACATACCACTATCATAGGAGACTTTCATCACAGAAGCACTGACATATAACATTCCCTCCCTTTCCTCACTATCAAAGCAAAAGTGGGAGGCTCCTATAGGCCATAGTCAACGAGAATTTATAATGAGGGGCTGAAAAACTGTTTAGATCAGGGAATTGGGTGGGGTATTGTATTTAACTGTTCTCAGATTTTGAGGAGGAACCATTGGCGGGGAAAATTGTTCGTTTGCTTGGTGAGAGTTGCAAACCCATCTTACAAAGCTAGGTTCTAGAATTTTGGAATTCTGCCCATCAAGGCACTGCAGTCCGTCTGTTCTGTCTGTAATTTGTAACATTACCCAATAGGACTGCATTTATGTATTTAGGCAATAATGGAACTTTATAATTTTCCCCCAATCCCAGTGATCGTGAATTTAACTTTGCAGCAACCAAACTCAGAAAAAGAAATTCTTTTATGTTCTGGTGAATTGTGTGGATGGGTGTTCATGAATTTTGATTCCAGAAAAAGAATTGTGTACATCAATAATGGCAAATTATTCTTTCTCTCTGTTTCAATTTTAAAGGCATCACTTTTTTGCTTTTTGAGCGGTCTAAAATGGCTTCACTTTTAGATGGAATTAACTTCATAACTCTCATTAGCAAGCTATTCCAACAGAAATGGCTCAAATGGTTTGTGGTTCTTGTCGCCGCCTTCTTTCATATCCACGAGGTGCTAGACATGTCAAGTGTTCCTGCTGTCAGACGATAAACCTTGTGTTGGAAGGTTGGTTCTCTTTCCTTTTTCTTCTGTCCATCCTAATTGCAAGTCTCACCTTTGCATTTTGATATCAGTTTTATGCATTTTGGCTACATCAATCATGCTGTAAGCAATTATACAACTGATGCAAATCCTACCTTAGTTATTACATAGGAATAAGCAAATTCTGCGCCATACATGTTTTCTTCCTTACATTTTAAGTTATATTTTGCGAAACTCTATTCTATATTTTTGCATTTTGTTTTTGTGGCAAGCTATTGATTTTGGTAAGGCAATCCTTTATTACAGCTGATCAGGTTGGGCAAGTCAAGTGTGGAAGCTGTGCAGTTCTGCTAATGTACCCGTATGGCGCTTCACAAGTTAGGTGTTGCTCCTGCCAATTTGTGACGAAAATTGAGGTGTTTTAGTTGTTTATAGCTTTAGTTGCTATCCTTCTATTTAGACGCATTTTGATGAGTTTCTGTCGTCGTTGCCAGGCGTTCAGAATTTAACTGGAAACAACTTTTTAAAGTATAGTATGGTGGTGTTTAACCTGCAAATATTTTTCTGATAGATAAGAGTGCAGCCCCACTCCCACCCCCAGCCAGAAGTATGAAAAATTACCCTTGGATAAGCCTACAAAGTAGGAATTGATCATAACAATTTTCTAGAAAAGAAACCGGTCCTTCATATAGGATCTAATTGTTGAGTTGATCTTGGCTCTAAATGTAAAATCCATTTCTCATATTTTTTAATTTTGTTCTTAATTACTCTTATTGGTACTTCCTCAACCATAATCAAGTAGAAGGGAAAGAAACGATATTAAGAAAGATAATTATAGTGTTTTAGGAAAAACATGTCATATTTTTTATAATTAACTAACTTATCTAACTTCCTTAGTCTAATCAAATTAATTAAATAAGTCTTACATTAAGGACCGGATGAATAATATACAACATTTGTACTATTAACATAGCATGACTTGAGCCTTTCATGAATTGCCCTTGATGGTTGAGTCGTTGTGATACTTTTCAGTTCAGTATTAGCCTAGTAGGAGAGGTTGTCTGTCTTACTTCTGAGAGAAACTTCTTAATTTTATAATAGTAGCTTTGTTATCTTGATCCAATACAGTTTTACATAATGGGAATTGAAGCTCTTTTGTCCATAAGCTTGCCCATTCATATTCGAAGAGGGATTCAATCCAAAGTCCCTTCCTGTGCGAGAGATTTTATTTCTAAAACCAACTCAACGTTAATTTTGTATATGATCAATGTGCAGGAACACAATAAGCGGCCCCCATGGTCTGTACTGCAACTGCAAGGGAAACATACTCCTCCCAAATCAGTTACTTAGCAATCTACTTAATTAGAGGCATATGAGAACAATCTAAGAAGATTCATAGGAGTATATTCTACATGTGCATGTACATAATATAGACAGGGATGTGAATTTGTATGTTGTTTTGCTCAAACTTCTGGCTGTAATTCGTTGCATGAGTAGAGAGTCAAGATTTTCTTGATAGGAACCCATGCTCTGAGTAAAAGAAGTACAAAATGGGAGGATTGGGAGAGTATGAGTGAAGGTAAAATTTCTCTGATGCTGCGACAGGTTTCACAGCCAAGGCTGTTGGCGATGGTCTTACGAAGGAAGAGGAAGCTGCCCTGGGTAGGAATATAAAGAAGCTGAAAGAGGATACTTTCATGGAGGAAGGTAGTGGTTTGAACGAAGTTTACTTGGGAAACCTGCGAGAAATAGATAACCAAATTAGTTATTTAAAAACAGTTTTCTTACAAACTCCTACTTTTTAATTATTTATATTACTAATCACCTTTATTGATGGCATGTATTGAAGTAATTAGAATCAAAATTTTATAAGAGATGAAAAAAGATTGAGGTTTCAAAATTATCTTTGAAATGCTGAGAGGTTCTGTACTACAAAGATGTTTTTGTAATCTTCACAAAATTATTATTTTGTGCAAGTAATAATATAGCACATTATTAATTTATGATTCAGCATTGCATGAACACTTACACAACTGATTGAATTGCTACTATTAATTATTCAATAAACTTAGCATAATATTTTTGCTAATCATGAATCCGGCCTTGGAATTTCTTCTGCTTAGATAATATTTTATATTGAGTTATACACAAATAATCTCTAAATCATATGGGCGAATAATCCCTTTCGTGATCAAGGTTATTTGTGCATAACTTGGAAGTTTAGGGTTTTTTTTTTTAAATGATTTAGCTTATCTATTTTTGTTGGATACTTGAATTTAGGGCTAACAAAACAAGGACGAAAGGCTAGCAGTCACTCCATGAAGGATCTCTGTCATTGTCACGCTAGATTCTTTCTATTCTTAATCTAAATCAGTAGGTTATTATACAAGTAGAATGTTAAGTGTTGTATGAAAATGAACGAAAGGGATGAAAGGAAATTAGATCACTTTAAAATAAATTGAACGTTTTACCAATGAATGATGGCAATCCATGAACTAGAGAAATAAAATTAATTTGACTCTTCAGCTCCACTAAACCCCCAAAAGTGGAAACCAAAACCAACAGCTATATCTCACCTTCCAATCATTTAAATTAATGTATGAAATTTCAACCTCGCAATATGTGTCATTAATTAATTGACATCTTTGATATTACACCCCTTATTATTTGAATATATACTTACTCCTATGAGTCTGTGAGTGAACAGCTTGTATTTTGTACTGTATCTAACCTCTTAGTATTTCCTATAACCAATAGCCACAAATATATTTTATCTATGGTAATAATATGATAAAAGTATATTCTTTGTTTTTTAGCCATCAAATAACAGTATATACTCTTGAACCTCACTTGATTTAGGAAAAAGAAACTATTTTTAGTTATGAAGTTACTTAAATTTGACATGTTTTATAACCAGAAAATAAGTCTAACGGAAATTACTTACGGGATAGCAAATCAAGATTTAAATTCTCATTATGAGAGATCTTATATTTAGTATTCAATAGTATTTCGAATAGAATTGCTTTTAATAAGAGAATATTTATAATTTTAAAACAAAATTGACTTGTCCAGTTCCAATTAAGAATGTATAGTCTTGTTTCCATTATGTCTCTTGTATTTTTGCAATTATTTTTAGCTAATATATATTTCTTACATTTAAAAAAAAACACACACACACAGAGGGGGCTAATTTTATGTTCTCAAAATTGTGTGCCAGTCCATTATTTGTACAAACGGCTCCTAATGATCTGGAGACTGAGTATACAACGAATAATAATGAATTAGGATCATATTTCAAATCCGTGTCCCCAGCTCAGAATCCAACCATCATGTTATATCGTGTCAAGTGACTACCCCACCGACGATGAGATAATATTGTTGAATATCACCATAACTAAATTAAATTAATATGTCTTTTTTAAAAATTTTAAATATTCTGAAACAAAAAAAAAATGAATTTTCAAAGGAGAGGGTCCCGAGCAAGAATAGATTGAAAAGGACGAAAATGGTAAGAGTTAGTGACAGAGGAGCGAAACAAAAGTTGGGTTAGGAATGTGATAGACGCGTTAGCACAGTAGCCAGCACACTACGAAATAAATGGGAAACATAATATAATGTCCCTTTTTTTTGTGATTCTTTTTTCCAACATCATATTTGTACTTTTCATTCCTTCCGTTTGAAAGCTACCTTTGTATATATCATCAAACCCCTTTCCCATTTCTTAGAGCCATCATCAAAAATTTAAAATATATAATTTATTAATTAGATTCCTTGAATTTGAAAATAAATTCATTATTAAACAAACTTTTTAAATTTAATATGCACATAAACATTCGAATTTTGATTTTGCTTTCTTGGATTAATTATACGGTTTCAATGTTGATTATAATTTGGTGGCCCAATGATTGAGTGTTGGATTTGTAATCATCTAATATAATCTAATAGAGTCCCCCCCTCCCTCCCTTTTGGTTGGTTTGAAATGGTCAACACTAGTGCTGTGACGTGATTGAACGAAAAAGGAAATGTGACCATCAATAGGCATGCGAAAACTATTCTTTTGTTTTATTTAAAAAGGATAAACACCAACAACTTGAAATTAGAGGTAGTATCAACTAGTGTGTGACCTGTTATTTCTAAAACATTACATTCGTCTGTGTAACTCAAACAATCAATTATGAATAGCCAAATCATAGTGTCCCAAGAATAATATTCAGTATTCACAAATCAAGCTGCATAATTATATTTACTTAGGAGGTGTTTGGATGAAACAAAACCATGGTTTGGAGAATAATTTCTGGACAATAGATTCTTCAGAGAATAGATTTTGTGAAGAATAGATTCTGAGAAGTAAGAGTGTTTGGATAGTTGTTATCAGAAACACTTTTTATACGTACAAATTACTAAAAAAAAGCATAAGTTAATATAATAATTACATAAAAGGTAGATTTATTGATATATTTTAATTTGAAGGAATAAAATTGTTAATAATATATTTTTTTACGAACATAATTAATAATACATAAGATAATATAATTAATAAATAATTAATATGTGTATATATATTTATAAGATATAAGATTAAATATGCTTATAAAAAATAATTGAGGGGTGTTAAAGTCATATTATTGTCGAGATCTACTTTGACAGATACAATCATACTCTCCAATTTGAGCCAGAAGCAAAATGGATTCACTTCTTCTGAAACCATGGTTTTGGCCCAAACCATGGTTTCGAATTATTTCTCCAAAATTGATGTTGTTTGGGTGACATCCCACCCAAACCATGATTTTGGGGGCACCCAAATAGGCCCTTAGCTTCCTTCTCAGATAACTCATAATTTCAAAATTTTTAAATTGGTAATAGAAGGTAGATTTTACCCCAAAAAAAAAGAGCATCTTTCAAAGATAAAACAATAATCAATTTACTCAAATTTTACCTATCGTGTAATAAATATAGTAATATCTTTGTGGATGTCTATATATCTCTTATTATCTCCTATCATCTCTAGTATCTCTTATCATCTTTATATTCTACAATTATCTCTTATTATATAATCTGTAGATTCTGTTAAAGATGTAAAATTGTGCCTATAAATAGAGATCATATATAATGTATTTAGCACCTTGAATGGCATGAGAAGTACTCCTATCTTCTATTCTCTTTTATTCTTTTCTCTTATTCTTTACTATTTTTTTAGTTTTATAAGACGTTATCAGCATGAAACTCTAAATAAGCTACGTATGATATACCTTTGATTCTTAGTATAACTTTAGAACATAGTTTAATTTCTATGATTTTCCTAGAGTATTCAAATGAAAATATCTCAAGCATCATATATATAGTGTTTCAGAGTATATGTATCCCTATTCAATTTATTTAGGATAATCTAAACTACTATATGAAATTAAAAGGATTATTTACTATTGTTTTAAACACCGGGTTTTATAACTAAGATCAGAGATTATTATTACTTTACATTTTTGCACTATAATTTATTTTTGATGTGAATATTATACCTTTTGAATCATTTGTGATACGAGGAATTTATTGTATTTATTTCTTGGTGGCCTGATGCCACTATTTTCGATGGAACTTGAAGTTTCAATTGATATTTTTTTATACATCCCCTGGTGATCTAACGTCACTAATTTTGATAGAACCTGAAGTTCCAATCAATATTTATGATTACATATGGCTAATACTCAAATTGAAAAAGATTTTAGGGAGTAATGGTTACAATATTGCTAGAAGTCATATTTAAGCAAATGCCCTATGAATATGTTTATTAAAAGTATATGACAAAATTCGTTGTGGAACCAAAAGGCCACAAGATATGGGAATAACCCTAAGAAAGTTTAAATGCTAGTAATAAATGGCAAAATTTATTGTGGAGCCAAAAGGTCACAAGATGTGGGGTAAACCCTTAGAAAGCTTAAATGCTGGCAATAAATAACAAAAATTGTTATGAAACCAAAAAGCCACAAGATATAGGGATAAATCCTCAGAAAGCTCAAATGCTAACAATTAATATAAATTCATTTGATACTTACAGTATCTCTAAAGGTTTACTATTAGATTCATTATTGAAGTTGGAGATATATTTGTTCATATAAATTTGAGATTAAATGGCCATTATCCATCATACTTATGCCATACGACTTTAATTTTCTATGTTATAGTCGAAATGCATATAATTTTGAATTGCTATCTGATTAAATGGCCAGGTGCTATACAGCTTCAATTTTCTATCTTATGTGGTCAGAAGCCATATATTTGATTTTTTATCTTGAGATTAAGTGGCTAGAAACTATATATATATGTGTGTGTGTGTGATTTTCTATCTTGAGATTAAATGGTTATAAGCTATATATATATATTGAATTTTTATCTCATTAAACAGCTAGAAGCCATATAGTTTTGATTTTGGATCACTATGTGGTTTGTTTACATAGAGAAAAATTATGATAATTAGACTTTTTGAAAAATATAGATAATATAACTCAAAAGGTTATTGGTTAAAATATCTTATATTACAAGAAGTTCTTGACGATGATAAACGATGTTGTGCTATGTTCATTTATGAAATTCTTGTTTGTCACACAAAGATATGTGGATATGTATTATTTTTCTTACTTTTCTTAGATTTTTTTATCTATGTAAAGCTTTAGTTTTATTCTTATTATTATGATAATCTCAATTTGATATTAATTGACATAATGTGTAGTAAATCACAATAATAAAATAGCTATTAGCTATATTAATTCAATATAACTCTAATTTGTTGAAAGAAGATATGGTCTTACAATGGAGATTTACATTTATCTTACAAGGTACAAGAATTTACTTTTTCTCATTATTTTATATTTATATTCAAATTTTACATTATTAATTTGAAGTTTTTTTAATGAGGCACGTTCATATAAAATGGACATCTAATAGGAAGTGTTATAAATATAATAATATCTTTGTGGATGTCCATATCTCTCCCATTATTTCCTCTATCTTTTATCATCTCCAATATCTCCCACAATTATCTTTATATCTCATAATTATCTTCTATTATTATGTAATCCATCAATTTTATCAAAGATGTAAAGTTGTGCCTATAAATAGAGGCTATGCATCATGTATTTAGCATCTTGAATAGAATGACAAATACTCCTGTCTTCTATTCTCCCTTATTCTCTTATCTTATTTTATCTTATTTTCCACCATTTCTTTAGTTTTATAACATATTGAAAAATTTTCTCCCATAACACCACATATAATTTTCGGCACTTTTTGTGGAGATTCATATTTATCTCATAAGGTGCAAGAATTTACTTTTTCTCATTATTTTATGTAATATTCAAATTTTACATTATTAATTTGAAGTTTTTTTAATGAGACACGTTCATATATAATGGACATCTAATGGAGATTGGAGCATTATGAATATAATAATATCTTTGTGAATATTCATATATCTTCTACCATCTCTAGTATCTCCCGCAATTATTTTTATATCCTATAATTATCTCATATTATTATGTAATTTGTAGATTTTGTCAAAGATGTAAGGTTGTACTTATAAATAGAGACAATGTATCATATATTCAACACCTTGAATAGAATGAGAAATACTTCTCTCTTCTATTATCCCTTATTCCCTTCTCTTATTCTCTACTAATTGTTTAGTTTTATAACACAGAAAAATTTTTCCCCATAGCACCACATATAATTTTTCGGCAAACTGGAAAATAAGTTACTCATTCGTAATCATGATGAACGTATAGATGCAAAAAAAATTTACCACCACTTGAGATTAATGTCTCTACAAAAGTAAAACATTTTATTTACTTCCAGCAAATTCTTACATAAAATGAATGAATGAACGTAACCCAAAAAAAAAAAAAAAATTGCATGAAGTATTATGTACTGATGATAAACTCATAAACCTAAAACTGAATCATGATCTATCTGCTTTTACCTGAAACTGCGATAAGAAAAATGGAAATTTGGGAGTCAGTTTTTGAGATTATGCCAAAGAGAAGCACCATCGTCAAAAACTCAGAACGGTACTACGAGTTCGCTCCATGCAAAATCGTCGGAGTTTCCGCCGCAATCTTGCGGCCACGAATCCCGAAGAAGCTTCAGCAACATCTGCGCCTTCCTCTTTGCCCTCTCTGTACAATCACTCTGTACCACCAATAGCAGGGGCGTTAGCACACGCGCCGCCACCGCCTTCCTCCGGCACTCCTCCGATTCTGAGCAAAGGGCCCATAGTGCTCCGGCGGTGTGCTCTGTCGCCCGGTCGGATATCTTCAGTATTGGTTTCACCAGCTGCGGTACCGTCAGCGGGTGCCCTGCAAACGCAGCCAACCCCTCAGGAATTCGACAGAGTAACTCAATCGTCACCAGAGCTCTCTCGGCGTCGCATTTCTCGAAATCAGCGAGCCGGTCGATGAGGATCTCCGGAGCTCCGGCGGCAACCGCTTTGTGTCGTGTTTGTTTCACCAGGCACAAAGCGAACAAGGCCTTGATCCCAACCTTGAGAGACCGAGGGGACGAAACCGGACTCTTCAGGATGTCAACCACTCCTTCGTAGATTTCATCGACATTGCTGATTTGTGCACGCAGCTCCTGCGAACGAGTCCCGCTCACGACGGTCTCAATCAGTGCAGCCGAGTTAACTCGGACGTCGATGGAGGAATGAAACATCAAACGCGACAAATACTTGATTCTCTCCGGCTCCGATGCGACGAAGACGCATTCAGATTCGGCAAGTGAAAAACAAACCAAAAGCGCGAGCGACTCGTGCTTCAACTCAAAACAATCCGAATTGGGATCAAAAAGGAGATGGAGTAAAATCCGGCGCACGTTGTAAGATCCAATGAGCGAACAATTCTTGTCCGAGTCAGCAGCAAATCTTCTAAGCCGTCGCAGCGCAGAGATACGTGACTGAGAAGTGCTCCTCTCCGACGATGCCTGATTCAACAAGGTCCGTACCACTGAAGGGTGGGCGGGCTGGGTCGGACTTGGGATCCGTTCGACTCCGAACTCGCGATTTGAGACGCACCAGTCTTGGATAAGGCGGCGAAGAGTGTGGTTTGGGATGAGAGTGAAATCAGAAAGCGGCGCTCTGGTGACGGGGCAGGTGGTATTGCCGGCGGCGAACCACGACTCTATGCTGGTTCGGTCATAGGTCTGACCCGTGGATATAGTAACGGGTTCCCGCATCAGCTCGAGGGAAATGGGGCACCTGAAGTGGTAAGGGATCTGCACTCCTGAATCCAACGGCTCTAAATTCACAGACATACTAAGTCTCAGGCTTTAAAGAAAGATTCCAATATGCTTAATTTGTCTTGAAGAAGAAGAAGAAAGTAAGGCTGAATCTGGAAGCACTGCAAATTCTGGTAAGGTATGTTGGGATTTGGTTAATTTTTTTATGAGGAGGAGAAAGGAGATATAGGGAGGGAGAGAGAGAAGCACACGACATGAGGGCCTCTGCTTAGCTGTCGCAAAACCACACGTGCCGTGTGCGATAAACCTCCGAACCTAACCCCGGTTCGGACTCAGGTATGGGATTGGTCAAATGAAGCATATGGGATGGTGTGGTCTGGTCCCACATTTGCCGCCAAAAATAGTAGTAAGTAAAATCTAATGCGTCTTACTATAATCAATTTTATATTAAATCAACTCGTTATTGTGTAGTATTTATAATAAACAATTTAATTTCATGTACATTTGTTTAGATTGTATGTTAATGAATTAATACTAATATTTATTATTATTATTTAAGAGTTGTAATAAAAACTTATCATCGATGCTTGTAAATTCTAATGTTGGTACAGGATCTTAAAGCATAATTTATGAGCCAAGTCATGAACATATATGCAAGGTAGCAGTAGCACACGAAAACACACACACACACACACACACACACACACATATCTATCTCTCTCTCTCGTTAATTACAACCCAAACTACTTAAATGTGGAGGGATAAAAGAATACTTACATTTTTTTTTTGGGACGTGGGGGGGTTGAAAGTTGAAACCTTGTAGGAAACGTAAAATAATATTGTTTGACTATGAAAACGTAAAGCTGGGTCTAAATTCCGTTCAATTAATTAAGTCAAGCCTCGTTGACAATTTCATTCAATCAAAATGCCTTTATTGATAGATCACGATTTTGAATTTATTCACAAGACTTTTTTTTTTGGAGTGAATTTATTGATAATTTCTTAATAAAAAAGTAATCTTTTAAAAATTAATATTGATTCTGAACTAATCCGTATTACATATATATTTATTTAAAAAATATTTTTTATTAAGCCCTTCTTATGTAAGAAAATATATCTATATATATATATATAGTAGTAAGGCCAGGACGTACGGCGAGTGTTGCATGGAAGGATAAAGCCGGCTTTGTGATGGCTGGAAGGGCTTATTAGTTAAAAATGAAAACAAGCTTCTTCCTGGTAGCTAAGGTTGATCATTGGATATGGAAAGAATGGGTTAAAAAGTTGATTACTTGCTTGACTAAAAGGATTCAGCTCTCACGCCTTCTGGAAAATAGTGGCAAAAAGTCTTTATTTAAGCGTCAATCCATCTAAAAGCATATAGAATATCATGCTCTTAAAAGCAATTCGTACATGAGCTACACCACTTGTGATTACAACTGTAAAACCAAAGACCCATTCAATTTACGCGCGTATAATTCCCTAATAGTGCTTAAAACCTATATTTTTTTAGAAAATTAATTTTTTCAGTTCCTGTAATTTTGATTTATTTGTAGCTCGGTCCTTAAACTTTAATTCAGTGTAATTTAGTTCCTATAGTTTTACTGGATTGTAACTCGGTTTCTAAACTTGAGTCTATTACAACTCAATCTCATAGTTCAGATCATTTGAAACTTTGGTCCTTAAATTTCATATACAACGATGTGGAATATATAGAAGATATATAATGAAGTTGCCATAAAACACTTGATGTATCTTGCAAAGCTATGATGAAAGGTATAACCTTGTTTCCATTCATAAGTCATTTATAATAAATTTTAAGGAGAATTACAATCAAGTCTTATGAAAAAAAAAAAAACAAAACAAGTCCCAAAGGTTGTTATTCTTCACCGTAAGACTTGTTATTACAGGCTGCTCAGGTTATATTAAGACCTTTTAGTAATTATTTCTCTTCTGTGGAGACTTAATTATAATTCTCCCTAAAATAATTCTATTCCTAAATATAAATTACTTATAGAATAATTAATGAATTTTTCAATTTTATCCCTATTGATTTAAACAATTGAGAGAAAATACAAAAATTTTTAATACCATTTTTTTAATAAGGATAAATTAATATGAAACAATTATCACTTTAGGTATTTTATTTTTAAATTGCGAGTTTAGAATAAATGACTTACAAATAGGAACAGAAACAGAGTGATATTCCCTATCAATCATATTATGAAAGCATAAGATTTTTTTTGTGTCAACATGTATAAAAATATAAGAA